>NC_064615.1:582782752-583085783 GCF_023898315.1 Schistocerca nitens | reverse complement strand
TAGTGTTTTTCAACTGGACAACGCTCGCCAACATACTGCTGTCGAAACCCAACACGCTCTGCAGGGTATCGACCTGTCGCCTTGGCCTACTCGATCACCAGGTCTGTCTCCAATCCAGCACATATAGGATATCTTGACGATAACAAACAGCATTAACCGTCCCTGTGATGACAGACCAAGTGGAACAGGGGTGGAACTCCATCATACAAAATGACTTTCGACACCTGTCCCACATAATGCATGCACCTATGCACGCTTGCATCAACTTTCTGGCTGTTACATGGGTTATTAAGGTACCAGCATTTCAGGTTTCCAATGGCTTTTCTCGCGCTTACACAAATTGTGATTCTGCAATGTTAATCGCTTCAATATGTTACCTAGACAAATGTATTACCGAAATTTTATTACTCTACATTAATTATTTTTTGTTTCTGCGATTTTTTTTTCTATTGGTGTTTATATCTGGTGGGAACTCTGCTCATTTAAAAACCAGATATTTAGTTCTGAAAGTTAAGCTTAGGTATTAATAAACAACTCCTGGGTAAATAAGTCGGTATCGTCTTTTATTTTTCAAGATACGATACCCAACAACTTCCTTTCGTGATCTCTTCTTTCAGAATTCAATGGGTACAAAGGAGAGTTTGATGTCATCAGAGCATGGAGGTCATAACTGCGAAAAACATTATCGGAGAGCAGTTAATGATATACAAGGCACTAACTAGGTAAGTCTAGTGCACTTGTTTCTTAATGTGGAGAATACTGAAAAAGAACAGAACAGAATACACACATCAAAAAAGTTTTGCATCTCCTCGATTCTGAGAGTTCCGGAACCCTTACAGAAATTTGAAATAGAGATCAACATAAACATCATTTCCGCCCTTTGTGTTGCTTATGAAAACCACACATTGCATGTTGTACCACCATACAGCAAGACCTTCAGAGGTGGTGGTCCAGGTTGCTGTACACACCGGTACCTGTAATACGCGACTCTTGCACTATGCATGCCTGTATTCGTTGTGGCATACCATCCACAACTTCATCAAGGCACTGTTGTCCCAGATTGTCCCACTCCTCAATGGCGATTCGGCATAGATCCCTCAGAGTGGTTGCTTGGTCACGTCGTCCATAAACAGCCCTTTTCGGTCTATCCCAGGCATGTGCGGTAGGGTCCATGTCTGGAGAACATGCTGGCCGCTCTAGTCAAGCGATGTCGTTTTACTGAAGGAAGTCATTCATAAGATGTTCACGATGGGGCTGCGAACTGTCGTCCATGAAGACGAATACCTCGCAAATATTCTGCCGATATGGTTGCACTATCGGTCGGAGGATAGCATTAACGTATCATACAGCCATTACGGCGCTTTCCATTACCATCAGCGGCCTACGTCGATCCCATATAATGCCACCTCAAAACAGCAGGGAACCTCCACTTTGCTGGTCTCGATATTCAGTGTGTCTAATGCGTTCAGCCTGACCGGTTGCCTCCAAACACGACGATTGACTGTTTGAAGGCATATGCGACACTCATCGGTAAAGAGAACTTGATGCCAATCCTGAGCATTCCATTCGGTATGTTGTTGGGCCCATCTGCACCACACTGCATGGTGTCGTGGTTGCAAAGATGGACGTCGGGAGTGAAGTTGCGCATCATGCAGCCTATTGCACACAGTTTGATTCGTAACACGACGTTCTGTGGCTGCACGAAAAGCATTATTCATCATGGTGGGGTTGCTGTCAGGGCTCCTCCGAGCCGTAACCCTTAGGTAAGGGACATCCACTGTAGTAGTAGCCCTTGGGTGGCATACTTTCGGAGGTATGTCATCGACATTTCCTGTCTCTCTGTATCTCCTCCATGTCCGAACAACATCGCTTTGGTTCACTCCGAGACACCTGGACACTTCCCTTGTTGAGAGCCCTTCCTGGCATAAAGTAACAATGCAGACGCGACTGAACAGTGGTATTGACCGTTAGGCATGGTTGAACTACAGACAACACGAGCCGTGTACCTCCTTCCCGGTGGAATGACTGGAACTGATCGACTGTCTGACCCCCTCCATCTAATAAGCGCCTGCTCATGCATGATTGTTTACGTCTTCGGGCGGGTTTAGTCTCATCTCTGAACAGTCCAAGGGACTGTCTCTGTGATACAATATCCACAGTCAACTTCTGTCTTCAGGGGTTCTGGGAACTGGGGTGATGAAAAACTTTTTTGATGTGTGTATTTCAGATTCTTCAGTGTTTAAATTGATGAAAACCTGAGCTGCATGTCACGTGTTATAAATTTTCAATAACGTTCAGGCTCTGCAGCAATTTGCGTCACAGTTAACGGCAAACGATGGAGATGAAAATGAAAAAAGTGGCTGCTTTTCCTATCTTCACTACTTTGTAACGTATTTCAACATACCAGTAACGAATGAAGAAAGGGTCGTATTCTTTCCTTTTGTTATGACTGTAAACTTTATTATCTTATAACAACTTAAGATAAATTGCACAGAGTAATGATAACCAAGAAACACAATATGTGAAATGTATTCACAATGGAAATGGAAATGCCGTGTGGCTAGGGCCTCCCGTCGGGTAGACCGTTCGCTTGGTGCAAGTCTTTCGAGTTGACGCCACTTCGGCGGCTTGCGTGTCGATGGGGATGAAATGATGATGAAAGACACACAACACCCAGTCATCACGAGGCAGAGTAAATGCCTGGCCCCGCCGGGAATCGAACCCGGGACCTCGTGCGCGGGAAGCGAGAACGCTACCGCAAGACCACGAGCTGCGGACATGTATTCACACTTACGAATATGAACAACTATCAGCTACATAACAGAATGAGAACAATGAAAATTTGTGCCTGACCGGGATTCGAACCCGGATTTTCCAGTTATCGTGAGTGGTCGCCTTATTATTACGCTATCCGAACACGACTCAGGGCCCAACCCAAACTTCCATATGTCGTCAACCAAGTGTCTACAATCTGTACTCGAACATCCATTATATATATTGCTGTACAGGGCGGACATTTTATTTGAAAGTCGCTTGCCCGGTGTCGTCGGATAAATACGATACTGCAGTGCCTGTGTTATTCAGGATTACGATGCAAGCATGTCCGAAGGAACATTACGTCTTAATTCTGAATAACAGGCACTGCAGCATCGTATCGTAAGAAACATAATATCGGTGAAGTAGGAAATGAAAGTTGAAGGTTGGACTACATTCAGTTATTTTTAATTAGCTTCTTCTGGCTGTGATGAGATGTGGACAGAGCTGGTTGTACAGAGCAGACAATAAAAGTGCTCTGTAATAAAAATCCTTATTTGGAAAATATAATTGCCAAGGTTGTTAAAAGCAAAAGTTTTTTACTTGTTTCACTGTGAAACTATGAAGGAAGAATTATTGGTGTACAAAAGTCGCAGCACGGTGGAACGCATAATCACGTCCGATCGCTAAATCCAAGCTACACGGAAACAATACAGGAAAATTAACTCATAGGAACTAAAACACGACGAACTGCGAGGTAAAAACCTATCTTCACTATCTTCGACCTCACCGGCACCAACATCTACCCAGAAAAGTATATGTAAGTGGTAACATTGTGTGTATAAATGGTCACTGTAAAAGTTTTATCTAATGTTTCACTTTCTGTGAGGGACGTCTTAAACAATATAATCACACGTTTCTTTTCTTCATTAGAATGTAACGCTTTATGGTTTGTGACATCACATCACGTTCAGGAGCAACTGATAATTGAGGAAGACTGTTCCTTGTACAGATCGTGGTGATAAGGATGATGTGTGGTGTACACAATAGAACCTTTAGTAGCTGGATCTTTAAAGAGTTGTGCATATTGATAACAGCTTCATTGTACAGTTGTTCCGCTATGAAGTTTGTTGCAAACCATCAGTCATAAATCGAAAACAATAATAACACTCATAAATAACCTAGGGACTGAAATAACTTACACTGTCTATAATCAGTCTTCGTTTTTCACAGAAAGGAGTAAGGTATTCAGCCATAAAATATTTGATTCCAGTCATGTGGTGAATGCAATAGATAATGAAATTAACACAAACTTGACAGCTCCCTCCACTAAACAGAAGAATTTCTGAATGTATAATCGAATTATACACAATGTGAGGCAACTAAGATAGACCTTCGGAATGAATAAATAAATCGAGAACAGTGGCGCATACCATTGTCCCGCCTTTAGGAGAAGAGGCTCCACAAATGTCTGCACTGTTATAGCAAATGTAATTAAATATGAGCCGCTGGGAACCAAAGGGGTCTAAGTCGAAAAAATTTTGTTTTTGAGCTATATCACCCAGGTTACTCACAATGCACGGAAATTTGTTGTGGAGAAGTGTTATGACGATAATTCCTACCGCAACCACTTGAGAGCTCCAAATGCTTTCTTCCTCTCACGCCAAAGCGAAGTGTGTTTGCGGGTACAGTGGTATAAGTCAAGCGGCAAGGTCACATGGTCTTGTTATTCTGTGTTGTTTTGCGTGTATATTTACGCTCTAAAATCAAAAAGGCATTGTAACAGTGCTAGTAAGTATTAGCATTGTTTTCTTTCTTTAGGTTTGTAATATCCAGAGTTTATTAAATGGGGAATTGTCTTTATAGGGGAAGTTCGTACTCCCTGTTGAAGTGTAGGTTAAAGCCTACACGAGTCAAGCAGTGATCCCTCACATTAAATACATAAACCATAAAACTCATCCCTCTCAACAGTGCTGCGCGACCTGTAACCGAAACAAAAAGGAAAGACATGGTGATACTTCTCTCGCATATCCCTCCGGTACACCACACTTTCTTCAACCAACTGACAACTGCAAGTTCGCCTCAGGAATCAGGACCGGGACATGTTGACCATTTGGCAGAGGAAAATGACGTGGACGGTGCAATAGAGTAAACAGACATGCTTCATCATAAAGCATCTTGAAATATCAACAAGACAACAATTACATATCAAGAAATTTCGACATTTGGAAACACAATTTATTTATAATGCGTAGATGAACGTATTGCTGAACTATTAGTCACACTCAGTAGGTAGCATTCTAGTTCAAATGGTCCAAATGGCTCTGGGAACTATGGAAGTTAACATCTGACGTCATCAGTTCCCAAGACTTAGAACTACTTAAACCTAACTAACCTAAGGACATCACATACATCCATACCCGAGGCAGGATTCGAACCTGCGACCGTAGCAGTAGCGCGGCTCCGGACTGAAGCGCCTAGAACCGCTCGGTCACAGAGGCCGGCAGCGTTCTAGTAATTAACAACAATTATGCAATTATTTTAATTTAATTTATGAGAGAAAAGTGCATAATGTGAACAATAAGTGCAGACTCACACTTACTGTATCACGTTATGTTTTAGCTTTATAAAGTGCAGTTGTGGAAATTAAAAGACAGCGTATTGCTCTTCAGGTGTTCAACTTCACCGAAACTTTTATTATTAGAGTGGTAAAACTCTTAATGTATATCACTTTACCTATCAGTATGAGTAAATTCTGAGAGAAAAAGTTCTACTCCAACTTTTAGGGCCTATAAAAAGGAACTTAAGGTACAAATAACTAAAATGTCTGTTGTAAACGTAATTATAGTATTTCATTTTGTACATTTCATCAAATTAATCACGATTTATTGTAAAGCATGCGAAGATTGACTTTTTCATGATTTGCAAACGATGCTTCTTCTTTAAACAAAATTTTGCATAAATAATGCCCCATCAATTTGCACTTTTCGTAGGTAACATTCGGAGAACTGTAACCAGTTGCTGAAGGCATTGCCATGAAGCTATAGTTGCAGCGAAATACGAAGAGTATGCAATGCGATGAAATGTAGTGTTTGCAGAACACCCGTTTCTTTTATGGCTCTCGTACTTCCGAGATGCCACTTGGTGACATCTGATATTGTGTTACTACTGCTAAAATGTTAGTTTCATTTCTTTCATCACTTGCTCTTTTTTTCCTTGGCGTATCTTCTTCTGCCCACTTAAAGTTTCTAGAACTTTTATAACGTCTGAAAAGACAGATCGAGAGTGCTTGGCACGATCTGGATACTCCTCGCCGTACAGCCTCATCGCTGCTCTAATAGTTTGGCGACATTCACCATAACCGATATTCAGATTTCGGACCGTCGTGTACATTTTGAATGTCTCAATAGTTACTCGATTGTACAGCTTTAGAGGACAGACTAATGGGTTTCAAGCGCACATATAAACACAAGAACCATACGAACCATACCTGAGTTACGTGTTTGCTTGGATTTTGTGTAATAGGGCAGACGTTCGTGGAACCTCTTCTCCTGACGGCGGGACAGTGGGACAGTGGTGTGCGACGTTGTTATAATCTTGATACTATACTACGTTTCATGTTGCTGAAGTTCTCTTCAAAGGTAGTTTCATATGGCACAGAGAAAAAAAATGTATAGTTCCATTAGAAAAAACGAAGTCGTTATCGTAATTCGGCAACTACAAATGATAAAAATTACTTGTGGTTGTCAGGAAATTTGACACATTGTCCATTTTAACTTGGTGAAAAATGCACCTCGATATATTTGCTCATTCTGGATGTGTTTAAGGTGGACCGTCTTAGCTGCCCCACCTGTATACTGCTCTGCAAAACTTAAGGACTTAGTAGGTAATGTAACATGATATGTGAAAAAGTCGGAGGACGTGAATAACATTGTGGAATCATGTCCCGAGAAGTCTCCCAGTCGTGCACAGGAAGCTGGACGTCACATGGCGTGAGGTTAGCGAGACTGGAGCGCCAAATGGGGCTTGCCCCACAACACGACACGGGAAAAGACAGTGTTTGTTAACCAGAGTGCCGTTACGATACGCTGTGGTGGTATTCTTGACCATGCTCAACTACAGCAGGAGATGACAGCTAAACTGTGGAACAGGCAAGAAGCCACCCACGTCAGAAAGTGGGTGTAATTGCGAAGACGTTTAATAGGGGTGCAAGTCACGCTGTCTCATTCTCCACAATGGCACAACGCCTGCATGGGAGTGGCATGCGGGTGGTGGTGTCCTTGCCCGACGACCAGTACGTTATACTCTGTTGACAACCGTATATCAGTGGCACCGTTTGATATGGTGACAACAACGTAATGCAGGGACTAGACCAAGATTTTGGCAATAACGTAATGCAGGGACTAGACCATATATATATATAAGCCATTTCCTCAAGGCTTCATTCGCATATGTGTTCGATTCATAAACACTGCACACTCTCTGTGTCTACCTGTTCCTCCCTCCCCTCTCTGCCTGTCCTTTGCTGCCCATCTCCTGCTCTTTCTCTCTCTCTCTCTCTCTCTCTCTCTCTCTCTCTCTCTCTCTCTACCCACTCCTCCACTCCTCCCACCCCTAGCCATCTCCTCCTGTACCTTCTCCCCATGCATCTCCTCAACTGCACCTTTCTCTGTTCATTCTCTCCTTTCTCCCTCTCTCGCTATCCATCGTCTCCTGCCCCACTCTCTACCATCCTGTCCCCTATCCATCTCTACCTTCCCCATTCCCATCCATGCACATCCACACATGCAGCCCATGCAAACCAGATCAATAATACTACTCCAGCAAAACATCCCAATCATCCTGGTCTTCCTACATACCAGGGGCTTGAAAACAGTTTTCTGGCCCTGGCCTTGTCAATAAGGCAGGACATTGCTAATCCAAACCAACACAGCTGTTGTGCAGGGCAGCCTACATGGGGGCTGGAAAACCGTTTTTTGCCCATTACATTTAGGCAGCCTGTGAAGTGCATTGATAAGGCAGGGTGATGCTATTCCCTTATGACATGCTGGTCATGCATGGCAGCCTATACAGCAGGGGCAGAATAAAACACAGTTTTGCACATATCTCTGCTCTTATTACAACTAGGAGATTGTAAATCTTACAGTGCTGATACGCATGGACTTTGCTGTTCCTGTGCCAAAACTGACTGATATCGAAGCAGATGTTTGGGAGGAGATCATGTACATACAAACATATATACATACAGTCTCCTTTACATATCATGTTGTTATAATAAAAGTGTAGCTACTCAGAGAGGCTGTGTGGACTGTACTTATCATATGCCAGTGGAACTTATTATCTATGCTAATGTGTTAACATGGAACCGATTTATGCTGGAAAGAAATTAGTTCCAATTTTGGCCACCAGATGTAAATCTGGTGTTGTGAATGCAATAAAATTGTATAGAAATGTTTCGATATGTAATGGATTAGGAACAGGACATGAGCAGACAATGTCAAACAAGAGTCAAAAGCACAGTGTTAATTTTATTATTAACTGCCGCTTACACAGTTCATTCAATACGAGCACCAGAGATGTCAACAAGATGCTGTGCAGTGCTAGAATTACACCTGGTCGCCAAAATTGGAGCTAATTTTTTACAGTATAAATCGGTTTCGCGTTAACACATTCGCTTATATACCAAGTTTTGCTGTCATACGATAATTACAGCCAACACTGAACCTCCGTGAGTAAGTGCAGTTTAATTATAACCACCCAGTATATATACAGGTAGCTACATTCTGTGGGTAAGAGATTAGGAAACGAGACACTAATAGTTGTAGATACGTTTTGCTGTTCAGGCAGTAAAATGATGATCAACAAAGTATGGAGGATATAAAATGCAGAGTGGCAATGACAAGAAAATCGTTTCTGAAGAAGAGAAAGTTGCTGACATCGAATATAGATTTAAGTGTTAGGAATTGTTTTCTGAAAGTATTGGCCTCGAGTGTAGCGTTCTAAGGAAGTTGAATGTCGACAATAAACAATTGAAACAAAAGGAGACTAGAAGATTCTAAAATGTGATGCTCCAGAAGAGTACTGAACATTAGATGGGTACGCCATTTGGCCAATGAGGAGGTAACGAATCTGACGAAAAATAAAAATGGTTCAAATGGCTCTGAGCACTATGGGACTCAACTGCTGAGGTCATTAGTCCCCTAGAACTTAGAACTAGTTAAACCTAACTAACCTAAGGACATCACACACATCCATGCCCGAGGCGGGATTCGAACCTGCGACCGTAGCGGTCTCGCGGTTCCAGACTGCAGCGCCAGAACCGCGCGGCCACTTCGGCCGGCTGACGAAAAATAAACTTGTGGCATAACTTCACTAAAAGAAGGGATCAGTTGATAGGACACATTCTGAGACATCAAACAATGACCAGTCTGGTACTGGAGGGAACATTGAGAGGTGGGTAAAAATTTTAGATGGAGACCTAGACATGAATATAATAAGCAGGTTCTAAAGGCTGCAGTAATTATTCCTTATTCGGATAGTAAGAGGCTTGCACAGGATAGAGTATCATGGAGAGCTGCATGAAACCAGTCTTCGGACTGAAGACCAGCGCGCAAGGGGTGGGAGAGGGGGGGGGGGTGAGGCTTTGAGAGTGTTCGCGAATTTTGCTTAAATGGTGTGACCGGCAGCTCACTATCCGCCAAAGAAAAGGATTGTGGCTCAAATTCCAATGCATGGCACATATGCTCTAGATTTGTTCACAAAATTGTTCTTATTTTCTGTCATCGGCTTAACTTACAATAAAGGCAGTAGAATACTTTAAAGTTGTTTAATTTTTGTGCGACAGTCGTGTTAAGTTGCAGAAAGAGCTGTGTCAGAAACCCAGAAGAAATTGGCTGTAAATTCATCAGGTAAAAGCTTATTGCTCAAGGTTTGCTGTCTGCCTTTCTCGCAAAACATTTCTTTCCTCTAAACCTTCGGTGAAGAGTTTCGTTCCCGCGATATTTTCTTTTTATGCAAGGATTTATTGAAGCTAATCCCAACAGAAGAAATACTACGCACGCGGTCCTGTTTATGTCCCGAAAATAAGAGAGTCGGTGGGCACTGCACTCTAAGGGCAGCAGCAAGGTGCATAAACATAGCGGTTTACTGCCGCCTGTGACCTGTTCCGTGTCATACTCCCGCGAAACGACTCGCGCTGTTCGATGCACGTCACGCAGCGAGCAAAAACTCAAGTTACGGCAGTGGGCAGGAGAGAACTAAAGTTTCAGCGTGAAAGTGCTGACGTGAACAAGCCATCCCCGTCTTCTTCTCTCTCTCTCTCTCTCTCTCTCTCTCTCTCTCTCTCTCTCGCACACACACACACACACACACTCTCACACACACACACACACACATACACACAAATGGAGACACACACACACAAACACACGGACATTAAACCCGAGAGACACAGAGGGATGAATGTTCATATACGCTAGACTGCTGGAGAAAGTTCCAGCATTCACCACCAAAAACAAAGGCATTGAGATAAAGAGGAGGACAATGTAAAAGAGAAGCGGCTCGAGATAAAACAAAAGTTGTGACAAAAAGACGAAAGTCTGTGAAAGGCTTACGGCATCTACCCTTAGTTGCAACCAGCACACAGTGGCGAAAGGGTGTCGATCGACCTGGAATTCTTCATTTCGAGTCTGCATAGCGGAGAAAGAGTTTCGCTTGGACAAAAAATGTTAGTCCAGCGGATTGGAGAATTGAAGCCATATGAAGAAATAAGTTGCCATTTTCAGCATTCAGTCTCGAATCTCTCTGCCGCATAATACACTCCTGGAAATGGAAAAAAGAACACATTGACACCGGTGTGTCAGACCCACCATACTTGCTCCGGACACTGCGAGAGGGCTGTACAAGCAATGATCACACGCACGGCACAGCGGACACACCAGGAACCGCGGTGTTGGCCGTCGAATGGCGCTAGCTGCGCAGCATTTGTGCACCGCCGCCGTCAGTGTCAGCCAGTTTGCCGTGGCATACGGAGCTCCATCGCAGTCTTTAACACTGGTAGCATGCCGCGACAGCGTGGACGTGAACCGTATGTGCAGTTGACGGACTTTGAGCGAGGGCGTATAGTGGGCATGCGGGAGGCCGGGTGGACGTACCGCCGAATTGCTCAACACGTGGGGCGTGAGGTCTCCACAGTACATCGATGTTGTCGCCAGTGGTCGGCGGAAGGTGCACGTGCCCGTCGACCTGGGACCGGACCGCAGCGACGCACGGATGCACGCCAAGACCGTAGGATCCTACGCAGTGCCGTAGGGGACCGCACCGCCACTTCCCAGCAAATTAGGGACACTGTTGCTCCTGGGGTATCGGCGAGGACCATTCGCAACCGTCTCCATGAAGCTGGGCTACGGTCCCGCACACCGTTAGACCGTCTTCCGCTCACGCCCCAACATCGTGCAGCCCGCCTCCAGTGGTGTGGCGACAGGCGTGAATGGAGGGACGAATGGAGACGTGTCGTCTTCAGCGATGAGAGTCGCTTCTGCCTTGGTGCCAATGATGGTCGTATGCGTGTTGGGCGCCGTACAGGTGAGCGCCACAATCAGGACTGCATACGACCGAGGCACACAGGGCCAACACCCGGCATCATGGTGTGGGGAGCGATCTCCTACACTGGCCGTACACCACTGGTGATCGTCGAGGGGACACTGAATAGTGCACGGTACATCCAAACCGTCATCGAACCCATCGTTCTACCATTCCTAGACCGGCAAGGGAACGTGCTGTTCCAACAGGACAATGCACGTCTGCATGTATCCCGTGCCACCCAACGTGCTCTAGAAGGTGTAAGTCAACTACCCTTGCCAGCAAGATCTCCGGATCTGTCCCCCATTGAGCATGTTTGGGACTGGATGAAGCGTCGTCTCACGCGGTCTGCACGTCCAGCACGAACGCTGGTCCAACTGAGGCGCCAGGTGGAAATGGCATGGCAAGCCGTTCCACAGGACTACATCCAGCATCTCTACGATCGTCTCCATGGGAGAATAGCAGCCTGCATTGCTGCGAAAGGTGGATATACACTGTACTAGTGCCGACATTGTGCATGCTCTGTTGCCTGTGTCTATGTGCCTGTGGTTCTGTCAGTGTGATCATGTGATGTATCTGACCCCAGGAATGTGTCAATAAAGGTTCCCCTTCCTGGGACAATGAATTCACGGTGTTCTTATTTCAATTTCCAGGAGTGTATGTAGTGACGTAATAACATTGATTGGCGACTCCATGGAGTGTCCTGTGCACCACGACCAGATAATGGATATACTTGGAAGGAGAGACCGCATTTGTCGTATTTTTTTTTGCTACGGTCGCAGGTTCGAATCCTGCCTCGGGCATTAATGTGTGTGATGTCCTTAGGTTAGTTAGGTTTAAAAACAAAAAAATACGACCAATGCGGTCTCTCCTTCCGACGTAATAACAGTTAAATGATAGGAATTCTTCCAGACCTTGGGCCGAGCAGTGGGTGACGGTCGGAAAATAGGATGAAGTTCCACCTCTCTTCGACAGGGATCTCATTCGAGACGGATCATTCGCTCAATTGGAAAACATCAAAGCAGCCTTTCTGGGATTAGCCTCAAGTGAAACTATGGAAAACTTTAATCGGTTTCAGGAGTGGTCACACCTGGCTTGGGAACTGTATGTGACTCTTGGCCCATTCAGGTGGGGCTCTAGCCGGCTTCTCAGTGCTGTTCACGGGCAACATGCAACATTTCTGTCGCCCTTACACATTGTACGCGCCACATGTTTTCGTTATCGATATGTTATGGCAGTAGTTGTAAAAATTCCCAACAACATCCGCTCAAATGACAAAAGGCCACCCACAATCCAAGTCCTTCATGTAAAAATGTACAAAGACGAGCTTTCTAATGTATACTGGTATTTCTTAGTGAGATGGCCTTCACTAGGCAGATTTTTCGAATTATTGGACCCAACGAAACAACTTCTACAGGAAAAAGGGGAATCTTTCCTTCAATTTTATGACAGACGGTGGGTGTTAGACATGACTTTTACTGCGAATGTTATTCAGAATTTGCAAACATTTGACGTATGATTACAAGGAAAACTTATTTCTGATTTAGCTCAGTGTATGTTTATCTTTCATAACAAGTAAAGACTGTTTCGGAAAGACTGAGACTGAGCCGGCCGGAGTGGCCGAGCGGTTCTAGGCGCTACAGTCTGGAACCGCGCGACCACTAAGGTCGCAGGTTCGAATCCTGCCTCGGGCATGGATGTATGTGATGTCCTTAGGTTAGTTAGGTTTAAGTAGTTCTAAGTTCTAGGGGACAGATCACCTCAGATGTTAAGTCCCATAGTAAAAAAAAAAAAAAAAAAAAAAACTGAGACTGAAACAATTGCTGATTTAAAATGCCTGAAGAAACTCACTTAAACCCTTCCTGAAGTTCAGGTACAAACGGAAATCTATGTATCTTAAACATGTAAAATTGCTGAAGAAATAAATGGCAGATTTAGTGATTTGACGACATTCCTGGAAACTCTGTTTGCTGTTGGTATTATGTCCCATTTCACCGCCAATCATAAAGGACATAGCATCAGAGTGTGAATCGCTACATTCAACTCTCAAGTTCTTCAAATCTAAATGTCGACGTAAATTGCCGTTTCGAAGTACTGTCTCTCAATCGCAGCACGTGAATAATTCACATAACTTCCGCCATCAGTTGACAGAACATAACACAACACTACACTGAAGCATAATCGTAACGTTACTTCATTTTGTTCCAAAATTATTTACTACCAAGAATTAAATACTGGTAAAACTCACATTCATGTTTCAAAGCAAAATCTACAAATATTCTTCAGTAACCCTTTGCACCCCTCCGGTAGTGGTTGTGAAGACAGTATCAGACAAGGCGAGGAGACAAGGACTTATTCTCCTCACGTATGAAAAGCATTTAAGGGGGTAGCCGTCTCTGAAAGCATGGAAAATAAGTGATTTTCGTGATTTTTTCTTCAAGTAAAATAAAGTAATGCTAAATCTAATGCTATAGTTTTATTCCTTACACTTTTGCCTTCAAGAAATCGTTTCTGTATTCACATCGGATGCTCCCTGTAACTTTTGCACCAGCTGGAAAGACCGCTTACAGCTGCAACATTGATCGTCGGCCGGAATTACCGAAGTCTTTCAATTTGATCTGTAACAAAATAATTTCGAGTAAGTCATTTCCAATGTATTTTCTATCAGAATACTTACGATAATTACAAAATATTAAATTCTAATAATATGGTGACAAATGTTGAAAGGTGGCTACACTGAGCCACAGCGCCAGAGATCGCGCTAGAGAGTATTGTTCCGCCGCCTCCACTGGCAGTGATTATTGAGATGTCGTAGTGGGCAGTGCTTGGGGAGGGCTCGTGGTAGTCAGTGCTTGTTAAGAACTCGTAGCAGAGAGTGATTATTGAGATGTCGTAGTGGGCAGTGCTTGGGGTGAGCTCGTGGTAGTCAGTGCTTGTTAAGAACTCGTAGCAGAGAGTGTTTGTTGAGATGTGCTAGTAGAGAGTGCTTGCTGAGATGTGATACTGAAAAGTTCTTGTTGAGATGTGGTAATAGCGAGTCGGTGTGGAGATATATTGTAATGATTAGAGTGATTTTGGTCAATATATGAAGGTAACGAAACTTGATTTATTTTTCATTATTTAATGTCGTAAATAATGCTTCATTACAGGTTCAGTCAACAAAGCATCTGGCTTGTGTTCTTGTATTAGAGTGTAATCCTGGTTTTCTTGCGCAATTGTAGTATTTCTATTTTCTTTAATTACTTCAGTATAAATGATATTTGAAATTTCTTGTCTTATTGAAGAAGAACCGTGCCAGATGTGTACGTTGAGTCATACTTCCACACACAGAACAGTGACACCCGTGTTTTGGTTTCATAGGTTTTATAGTTGCTGGGGACTTAATTAATTAATTGTGTTAACGAAAATTTTCATTTCATTCTTTGTTGTTGTTCTATGCAATCAGATAGCGTAATAATACTAGTCAGGGCCAACCGTTACGAGACTTCGTAATCGAACAGAGAGCTACTAAAGCAAAAAATAAAAAATATTTTCATTGTACATTAATTAAGCCCCCATGCACGTGGCGACCGCTGCTTCGGATCGTCCCTTGGAATTCTTCTGATTGTAAAAATAGTAGACAGTAGTATTGTTGTAGTAATTTGTAGTTTAGTAATTGTAGTCTATATTGCATGTGTAGATTTAGTAATTGTCATTCTTCTAATGGTATTTATTTTGCAAAATTTCATTTCTGTTGTCTTGTCTACGGGTTTGACAATTAGTGCAATTATTTCAATTGTTCGATTAATCGTGTTTGAGGGAAACATTTCGTGTGAGTGGTATTGTTGGAGATAAAGTGTCATTGTGTGTAATTTTCATATAGTGACGAGTTTTGTATGTTTTGTAAATGATTACGCGATCGATGAAAAAGGCAAAAATGATGGATAGTGAGAATGACGAAATTGTTAACATGGCGAACTCGCCAACAGAGGAAAACAGTATCATGAATAATGAAGTGGAAAACAATTTAATAAGTCGGGAAAATAGTCCGGAACCATTTCAAAATTTTTCTCAATCAGAAAATTCACAGAATACGAGATTAACGATAGAAGATTCTGAAATAGTATCGAACACAGATAGCTTTACAGCTATGACGAATGAAGTTGGTTTCGCGGGAAATGTTAGGGGCGAAAAGAATTTCGAACCGGCTATTATGGAGCAGTTGATGGATGCAATATTAAATTTGGGATCTCGGTTAGATTCACAAATAGGAACAATTAAAACAGAGATAGGAACAATTAAAACTGAGATGGGAACAATGGGATCACAGTTACGATCTGAATTTAAAACAGAGATGGGAACTTTGACAACACGGTTAGACTCACAAATAGGGACATGTTTCAAAAATATGAAAGATGAGTTAAAGAAAGAAATCAGAGAAGAAGTACAACCGATTTTGAATTCGCACAATAATAGGTTAATTGCAGTAGAGATTAGACAAAGGGAACCAGATAGAGAACAGGAAGAAAGAGATCGCGTGATAGTACAAAAATTTTCAGAGTTAAATTTACAACGTGCACATGATAAGGAAGAAATATTTGAGAGAATCGAGGAATCCGTACCAAATGACAGAATAAATAATCTAACACAACAATATGAACAGTTAACTACCAAATGTGTCAATACTGAAACCCGAGTCGCGACACTTATGGAAGACGTAAATACACAGAAAGAAAAAATAGGTGACTTATCGGAAAGAGTTGAGGAGATTTCAGGTAAATTGACAAATCTTAGTTTAAATGGGGATAGAGATTCAGATGACACAGCTCCATTACCATATGCAGAAACCGAAGAGTACCAGAACATAAATAAACATGTTGAAAATCAGGGAAAATTTAATGAACGTGTTAAAAGGGAAGTTGAGGCATTACGAAAGCAAGTCAAACAAATCGAAGGCGAAATTATAGGAAAAGACAGTAGAAGAAATTTAGAATCACAGATAGCAGAAGGGTTTGAAGAAAGTAATTTGTTTCATTTACGGGATGCAACAAGAGAGCGCCAGGCGCGCGAACTTGACAATAATCGACATTCAAACTGGGACAGACGCGGTAGGTCTTTGTCGCCACGAGGCGAAAACTTTGACTATAAACACTTTTTGACTGTTCGAAAATTTAAGATCTTCCGCAATTCTAAGAATGACATACATCCATGTGCATGGTTAGATCAATTTATGTATGCACTCCCACCAAATTGGCCACTAAGTCACAAACTGGAATTTATGTGTGGATATTTAGAAAACGAACCGGCGACGCGGATGCGTGCACTCATTAGAGATTGTAATAATCTGAATGATTTTTATCATGCATTTCTATCGGCATATTGGTCCGAAAACACACAAGACAGAGTCAAACATAGTCTGATTATGCAGCGTAATTTTAAACAGTCTGAGTTCCGCACGCCGGCAGAATACTTTGAAGACATGATTCGAAAGAATCAGTTCCTGTCCAACTCTTATAGCCCGATTGAATTAATTCGCGTTTGTTTAACTAAGCTGCCACAATCCATAAGACAAATTGCTTTAGCTGGAAGATGTAAAGACGACATTGAGACTTTTAAGACTTTGTTACAAGAACTTGAGTATGACAACGACGACGGGACTTCTTGTAACTTTTTCAGTAACAGTAATTACGATAGATTTTCAGAGAAAAGGGATAGTGATCGGAACGGGCGTTATATGGGTAATTTTGAGAATGACAGACGTAACAGACAGGACAATAGATACCAGCCTTATGACAATAACAGACGTTCTAACAGAGATTACACAGACAATTATAATAACGGTAATTCGTACCGGAATGATCAATCATACGGAAACAGTAATCGGTATCATCAAGACAGAAATTATTCATACAATAATAGAAATTCTTACTACAGAAATAACCAGGGTAGTAGATACAACAATAATTACAGAAGTGACAGTCGAAATTATACAAGAAGTAGTTATGCAGACAGACAGGAAAACAGAAATTTTAATAACAGACACAACCAAGAATTTGCATCTAACAGACAGGAAGGACCTAATTGGCATCCTCCGCGTGACAGAAATTCAGAGAGACAAGTGGAAATAGTAGAAATTGATCCGCGAAATGTCGGGAATAATCAAAGACGTGACGCAAACAATCGACAATGACTAGCAGCTTCGGCTTCTGGCAGCAATATGGACGGTTCAGAAAGTAATGACACTACAACTTTACACTACGTACGCCTGGAAGATATGAGAGACATTTTGCTAGGCGAAAAGGAAAATAATGTAGACGCATTTTTACATCCTGTTATTGAAGTATGTGTGGGTAAGAATAAGTTCACCGATTCTGGGAGCCCATTGAACGTCATTAGTGAATCAGTTTTTCGTATATGTGAAAGAACTATTGCCTGTCCTGTGTTACCTATTTCTAAAACTACAATTCGAGGAGCGATTTCTGGAAAAGGTGTGGAAGTTAAACAACAGACCAACCTAAATTTCATTTGTCAAGGATACGAATTGTCTGCTAATTTTATTATTGTTCCATTACTCAGTACACAGATTTTATTAGGTATGGGGTTTCTTAACACACATAAGGCAATTTTGAACTTTAAAGAAGGAAGTGTGAATTTGACTGTTGCCGGAATGCCGAAATGTTTGAAATTTTTCGAGTGTTTAGCAAGATCTGAATCAGATACAAAATGTTTAAGGTTTCTTACTTCTGATGTTTTCGTTGAGCATTATGACGACAGTGTGTTTATTCATGACAATAATAGATACAGAGACGCGATGGAGGATATAATTAGTAGCGAAGAATTAATTAATGAAAAGGTTAAAAAAGCTGAAGTGCCAGATGACGTTGCAAGAGAAGAGCTGCACCATATTTTGACTTCACATGCTACAGTGTTTAGTCATCACACAGGAACTATACAAGGCTTACAATATTTATTTAAAGTAAAAGAACACACACCATTTCGCGGGAAAACGTACGCTATTCCTTTGGCTTACAGAGACAAGGTTAAGAATGAACTTCAATACATGTTAGATCAGGGCATTATTGAGCCAGCAGTCAGCCCTTATACCAGCCCATTACACGTTGTTCTTAAAAAGGATGGGTCAATTCGTTTGGTTCTGGACTCCAGACAGATAAATAATATTATTATTCCTGAAACTGACCGTCCACAAAATTTAGATGAACTTCTTCAACATTTCCATGGAATTAAAGTTTTATCCACGATTGATATGCGCGCAAGTTTTTGGCAAATAGGACTCCACCCTGATTGTAGAAAATATACTGCCTTTTTAGCCTTTGGTAACTGTTACCAGTTTCGGAAATTACCGTTTGGACTTACTGTATCTTCAGCAGCATTCATTCGTAGCTTAAATGAAATTTTACCTGTTTATCTTCGTGACAATATTACTTCATATGTTGACGATATTCTTATTGCTAAACATTCTTGGAGTGAGCACAACAAAATTTTGGATTCATTATTACGTATTTTTGCAAGTGTTGGCATTACAGTGAACTTGGAAAAATCTGAATTTGGTCGTTCTCAGGTGAAATTTCTCGGTCACATTATTTCTACAGAAGGTATTCTTCCTGATCCAGAGAAACTAGAGGCTATTCGTAATTATGCTGTTCCTGCCACAAAACGTGATGTTCGTAGTTTCCTTGGTGTCTGTAATTTTCTTAGACGCTTTGTTAGATTGGACAATTTGGCCACACCTCGTTTATGTGAACTATCTGGAAAAAATTCTAATTAGTGTTGGGATGAGGAAGCTCAGTCAGAATCTGAACAACTTCGTGATGCTTTAGTTGCTGCTCCACTTCTTTCACATCCGGATTTATCTAAAGATTTTTGTTTGGCGACGGACTCATCATATAAAGGCCTAGGTGCACATTTATTTCAAGAGATAGAAGAAAACGGCGTTGTAGTACGGAAGACTATTGCATTTGGAAGTCGTGTTCTCTCTAAATCCGAAAAGAATTATTCGATTACGGAACTTGAAGCTTTGGCTGTTGTTTGGGCTTTCACAAAATTTCGCACATTTTTGTTCGGTAGACATACTAAGGTTTACACTGATCATCGAGCTTTGGAATTTCTTATGTCGACAAAATTAACTCATGGCAGATTGTCACGATGGGCGTTGTACCTGCAGGAATTTGATTTTAGTATTGTTTACATACAGGGATCTTCAAATATTGTTGCTGATGCTTTATCACGTGCACCTATGGGTTTGAAACAAAGTGCTGAAGAGGACTGCAAAGAAAACCATTGTTGTTTGATGTACATTCAAGGTGTTGCGTTTGAGAACTTTATTTCGTCTTCGCTCCAGGACATCGCTAAGGAGCAAAATAAGGATCCAATCTGGAAGGACATTAAGGAGAAGTGGAGGAGAAAGGAAAGCGTAGCGATTAGACAGCATTATTTAGTCCGCAATGACATTCTTTTCAAACGAAAATCGGTCGACAACTCTGTTTGGTTAGTTTGTATTCCTGATGAGTGGGTCAATAAATTGATTTGGTACACACATTTCAGTTATGCGCACTTTGGTCCCAGAAAATGCTTTCATAAATTACGAGAAAATTGCTACTTCAGTAATATGGAAAAACGTATTCGATCTGTTCTTGCCAAATGCAAATTATGTCAAAAGGCTAAGCCGCCAACTGTTTCTCACAGAGCACCGTTGTTTCCTATCATTCCAGCGAAATTAAAGGACATGGCTGCAGTCGATTTGTTCGGTCCAGTGGTTCGTTCTACTAATGGTTTTGCGTACATTTTCGTAGCAGTGGAATTGACATCAAAATACGTGTGTTTTACACCTTTACGCAAAGCAACAGCTCGTTCAGTATCTAATGCTTTCATCAAACATTTTCTTAAAGAAGTTGGTCATGTTGATAAGGTTATATCAGATAATGGATCACAGTTTCGCTCTAAAATTTGGCTTCGTACTCTACGGCGTCGTAAGATTAAACCAATTTTTATTTCACTTTTTCACCCTCAATCTAATGCTTCAGAGAGATGGATGAAGGAAATCAATAAATTGTGCCGTCTTTATTGTCATCAGAATCACAGAACTTGGGATCAGTATCTTCATATTTTTCAAAACATTCTGAATGAACTTCCTAATGACTCAACTTCTTTACCGCCTCTATTGATATTAAAAAACAAAGCACCGTCAAATCGCATTTCTGAAATCGTTCCTTTTCCACCTTCAAGGAAACTGTGGCATTCTGAAGTTGTCAACCTGGCTCTACGAAATATTGCGTCTGCGGCTGCAAGAAGAGAGAAATCAGCTAAACGTCCTGGTCGTTTAAAAATTTTGTCAGTCGGTCAAAAGGTGTTAATTAAGTCTCATCGTTTGTCTCATAAAGGAAAAGGCTTGTGTCGCAAATTTTTTCTGCTTTATAACGGTCCATATAGGATTCGCAAAATTATACATGATAATACTGTTGAAGTAGAAACTCTTAAATCTCGGCGCTCTAAGGGAATACATCATATATCGAACGTAAAAATTTTTGTGGAATGACATACTTTTGAGAAACCAACAGTTATACGTAAACAGGTGGAGAACACAAGGATACCGCGCCGTGTTCCGGCAACGGCAGATACTCAAAGCAACAGTGAAGTCTGCGCGCCGCAAAAGGCAGTCGTTGACCGCAAACAATTACTTCATACGTCACGCGCCTACAGCAGATCGAGCGCTCAGTGCGAATGCACTGACAGACGTAAACAAATACACAGTCTAATTTCTCCGACTAAATTCTGTATAAAGCTATGGTGACTTTATAAATTATGTTATTAACGTTCAGTATTTTTCAGGATATGGTTGTGTAAAATATTTAAGACCTTCAGGTAAATTCTGTGCGTGTCCGACGTTAAGACGACTTGCTATGGAGAAAATTTCAGGTAGAATGTAATTTCAAAGAAAAAAGTAATAAACTAAAAAAGGGTAACTATTAATTGAGTTTATTTTTCAGGTAACATATTTCCACTTAGGTACGTACTTTAGACGTAATTTGCTGCTTGCGATTACGTGACTCATACTTTGTGCTAAATTTCATGTTCTATGAATTTACTTGTGAAGCGACGTGCTTGTGTACATTTACTGATTTTGACAATTATTGATTAATGAACAGTGTTATTACTTGTGTATATTATGCATCGCTTGGCTGCTATGCTCTTTCACTGATCTCATATTTCTTTTATTATGTGCCTGCTGTGCTTATTTAAATTGTAATTGTCAACTGATTAATTGTGCTGACTGTGGTTATGTATGTAAGATATACTTTGTGATTTATCTGCTTGCGCCTTCATATTTACTTATTAAGGTTACATATGAACATTTATTTGCTTATGCTGATATGATGCTAATGACCTGTTTATTATGTTAGATAACATATTTGCTGCCTTGCGTATGGATTGCATATTTACACATTTCTGTTTTGTTGTCATAACTACTCTTCAATTTAGTATATAGAAATGCTGATATACTGTGTACAAATATAGAGTTTAGTTTACACTGTGGTATTAATTATAGATTGTTCGCTTGGCAGAGCCTCGTTGTAGGGATTGTGCTGCATCCACTTGTTGACATTCTGTTCTCTACTGGTATATTTACTCGCTATTGCATGTTTTGCTTACGCTCAGTGCCTGATATTTTTAAGATAAGAAAATGAACTGCTATAATTCTACGAACGACATTGGTACAAGAAACTGCATAGAAGTCACATGAGCTGGAGGTTTTATGGAAGCTGTATAAATTTATGCTAATAGGAAGGAAGCTAACGACATGACATACCAACACTAGGTTAGACCATTAACAGTTATTACACTGCATTCTTCGTGAGCAGTTGAAATAGGAAGTGACACTTGACACAAGAAATACTCCACATGTTTGCTTCTGTTTGCCATAATTTTTGAAGTGGTGTACACACTGAAATATCACGATCATTAACACTTCGTAATCGTACTTAATTACTGAGAGTAACACTTCGTAATCGTACTTAATTACTGAGAGTTATTCGAACTAAGTCTGTTAAAGGTCACGTATGCATTTCTTTTATTTAATGATGGACAAGGAACCAAAATGTATCTTATAATTTATAATGAGTAGAGAAGATTTGGGTCAGATGGATTAGCAGTGTATACTTTTTTTTTTGTAGAGAGGAAGTAATTGTATATCTTGGCTCACTGACAGTTGTTCAGCAACCGTACAATTTGATCTGGCTTGGCAAACATTGGTCTTGACATGATGACTATGACGTTGACTAACTATTATTGACTGTTATACATTGCTGCCACTACTACTTGATACACATGATGAACATAAAATTTTGACAGAATTGCATTTACACAGTTAACACTATTCAATTACACAGTAGCACAAATGTGGATGAAAGATGAGTGAGTGTGTTTTGTGTATTTTCCTTTCCTATCCCAAATTTGGTACCGACCTATCTCCTAAATATTATTTTACTTGTTTGTTGTGGCTTGCACTGACACTCATAAATATTATAGGTTTACTGCTATTTGTGTATTGTAATAGTTAATATGACAATTATCTGATATCATTTGTGTGTTTATTATTATTTGTATGATGAACTGTCTAATTAGTGATAGGGAATATTATGGACTGTTACCTGCACTTGTTCAACATAATTGGTGCTAATGAACTTTGATTAACTGACTGATTAGTGATCGGGAATATTATGGACTGTTATTTGCACTTTTTCTACATGATTGGTGCCACTAGAACATGTTTAATTTCTGCTGATGAACTGTGTGATTAGTGATAGTGTATATTATGGACTGTTACTTGCACTTTTCCTACATGATTGGTGCCACTAGGACATGTTTAATTTCTGCTGATGAACAGTGTGATTAGTGATAGTGAATATTATGGACTGCGGTCAGCACCTGTTCAACATTACTGGGTGCCACTGATGGACTGCTTCTACTGAAAAGATGTCACCTGTTGATGACTGCACCTGCTCAACATTGCTGGGTGCCACTGATGGACTGCTTCTACTGAAAAGATGTCACCTGTTGATGTCTGCACCTGCTCAACATTGCTGGGTGCCACTGATGGATTGCTTCTACTGCAAAGATGTCACCTGTTGATATCTGCACCTGTTCAACATTGCTGGTGCCACTAATGGAACTGCTTATACTGAAATGGTGTTACTTGTTGGTGTCTGCACCTGATCAACATTACTGGGTGCCAATGATGGACTGTTTCTACTGAAAAGATGTTACTTGTTGATATCTGCACCTGTTCAACATTGCTGGGTGCAACTGATGGGACTGCTTCTAGTGAAGATGTCACTTGTTGGTATTTGCACCTGTTGACCATTGCTGGGTGCTACTGCTGGAACTGTCAACTACTTGTTTCTTGGACTATGGAAAGCGTTTATGTGAATATTTGTATAAACTGATTTTTTGTGTATTACTGTTGGTGAAAAGTTATGAGACTCTTACCTGCACATATTCGTCATTGCTGACGCTATTAATTGAACTGTTTAACCACATAATACTTGTGTAAACTGTTACGTAAAGTCACATGTATGAAAGAATTTGTATTGCTTACTGTATTTTATATATTAGGTTATTGAAAGGTCAGTGCAAAGCCAAAATATTATCTAGTTATATGATATTTACGCATTAATATTATCTTTTATTTTTGTCTGTATTTTTTGACGAATTTGGTGGTATTTTCACCACCAATGCTGGCAAAAATACCATCAAATTCTAGCCCGTGGAGGAAGGGCATATGAAAGGTGGCTACACTGAGCCACAGCGCCAGAGATCGCGCTAGAGAGTATTGTTCCGCCGCCTCCACTGGCAGTGATTATTGAGATGTCGTAGTGGGCAGTGCTTGGGGAGAGCTCGTGGTAGTCAGTGCTTGTTAAGAACTCGTAGCAGAGAGTGATTATTGAGATGTCGTAGTGGGCAGTGCTTGGGGAGAGCTCGTGGTAGTCAGTGCTTGTTAAGAACTCGTAGCAGAGAGTGATTATTGAGATGTCGTAGTGGGCAGTGCTTGGGGTGAGCTCGTGGTAGTCAGTGCTTGTTAAGAACTCGTAGCAGAGAGTGTTTGTTGAGATGTGCTAGTAGAGAGTGCTTGCTGAGATGTGATACTGAAAAGTTCTTGTTGAGATGTGGTAATAGCGAGTCGGTGTGGAGATATATTGTAATGATTAGAGTGATTTTGGTCAATATATGAAGGTAACGAAACTTGATTTATTTTTCATTATTTAATGTCGTAAATAATGCTTCATTACAGGTTCAGTCAACAAAGCATCTGGCTTGTGTTCTTGTATTAGAGTGTAATCCTGGTTTTCTTGCGCAATTGTAGTATTTCTATTTTCTTTAATTACTTCAGTATAAATGATATTTGAAATTTCTTGTCTTATTGAAGAAGAACCGTGCCAGATGTGTACGTTGAGTCATACTTCCACACACAGAACAGTGACACCTGTGTTTTGGTTTCATAGGTTTTATAGTTGCTGGGGACTTAATTAATTAATTGTGTTAACGAAAATTTTCATTTCATTCTTTGTTGTTGTTCTATGCAGTCAGATAGCGTAATAATACTAGTCAGGGCCAACCGTTACGAGACTTCGTAACCGAACAGACAGCTACTAAATCAAAAAATTAAAATTATTTGCATTTTATTTTAATTAAGCCCCCATGCAATGTCATTTTCTTCTCTCACAAAAGCGAGATAAAAGCGTGCACCGAAAATAGACTTTTAAAGATATCACCAAACGGCTATGTACGCTGATAGAGAATTCAGTTGAGAATGACGGCATCAAGTTCCGAGCAAATTGTATGTACCGTTCTCAGGCTATGTTTCCCGCCAATTTGGTTCAAAAATGGGTCCGAGCACTATGGGACGTAACATCTGAGGTGATCAGCGCCTAGAACTTAGAACTACTTAAACCTAACTAACCTAAGGACATCACACACATCCATGCCCGAGATAGGATTGCCGGCCGGTGTGGCCGTGCGGTTTTTGGCGCTTCAGTCTGGAACCGCGTGACCGCTACGGTCGCAGGTTCGAATCCTGCCTCGGGCATGGATGTGTGTGATGTCCTTAGGTTAGTTAGGTTTAAGTAGTTCTAAGTTCTAGGGGACTGATGACCACAGATGTTAAGTCCCATAGTTCTCAGAGTTATTTGAACCAACCGAGACAGGATTCGAACCTGATATCGTAGCGGTCGCGCGGTTCCAGACTGAAGCGTCTAGAACCGCTCGGCCACATCGGCCGGCGCCAATTTGGAAAATAGGGTTTCGAGAGTAAAGCGTTAAAAGTCTTTGATTACCTTTCTGTAGTTAATTTAAACATAACTTTAGTAAGCGATCCCTGGACCACACAGCAATCCTACCAGATCCAAAAGGAGTTCCTCTTCCATCTTCTCCGTGGTCTTGGTGGTCGCGCGGCCCTCTTTGTCAGCTTCTGACATCCACTACTCTGCTCACTACATACGCTTTTCGTCCGCTTTTGTGCAGAAGTTATAACAGGCTGGCGCGACCTCCAATTCGAGCAAGTTCGTGATTTCTATAATGCCTGTTAGGCCGTCGTTGAAATTACGTGTCGACTATTTTTCTCCCCTGTGAATGGTTATCGGAGACACTTTTCCACAAATAGCCTTAGAACTCGATAATGGAGTTTCTGGGGAACTTTCGATGAACATTAGAACAGACATTCCAGGGAACAATTTAAGCAAAAAAATCGAATTTTTGAAATTGTCAAAGAGGAATACCCCCTTAACTGAACTTCTGCAAACTGCGTACACCAATTTTCAGCCATTCTTATTTCTTAGCTTGTAGTTTTGAAATTAATGCTTCTTCATTAATGAAATAAAAGTATTTCTTCGTTGATGTTAACTATTAGCCTAGAGACAATGCAGCACTCTTCGAATTAGATACAGAACTTTGCAACTCAGGAAGGTAAAGCTCGAGGCCACTCCAGGTCTTTGCGGTCGCATACAAGTATGTGTACCTGGTGACTTATTTCACGATTACATGAGGTGTTTCAGACTCGTGCATCCATCTGATGGTGGAGGTATAATAAAGTGAAACGAGTCGGGAAACAGTAAAAGAAAGCTGCTGCGTATAGATACGAGGGCATGCTGAAAAGTAATGCCTCCGAATTTTCTATTCTGTTATCAATGTTGGTTTGAGTGTTACATATAATGAATATTACGAGGTCTACTTCGCCGATGCAGGTAGCAATCCTCTGCTGCTAGAGGTATCCGAATAGTAGCGTGTAACGTGGCGGTGCGTAACGTAACTAAGTCGGTGCGTAAGCAGCTCTCATAAAACTGTTAAGCACGAATTCGAACAGTTCGTCCACTCACGGAGCGCGCTCTGCTTCAGCATGACAGTGTCAAGTCCCACACAGTAGCGCTGCGACATCCGCTGCCATCCGACGTCTAGGGTTCACTGCCATCGATCATCCTACATACAGTCACGACTTGGTCCCATCGCATTTTCATCTGTTTTCAAAACATAAAGAACACCTTCGAGAACTTCACTCGCAAAGTGATGAGGCTCTCCCGGCAGATGTGGAGTTGTGATTCAGTCAACAAACATTATACAGTGACGGTATCAACAAACTGGTCTCTGATTGGCAGAGACTATGTTGAAGTAACTACGATGAGAAATAAATATGTGGACATGGAGAATAAAAATGTGGAAAGTTAATAGAGTTACCAATTCAGCATTCACCTCAGGTGATTGAGCGGCATCACAGAGAACCTAAATTTGGGTGACCAGATGGGACTTTGAACCGGCTTCCTTGACAAGACAGTTACGGCGTCTTACGACTGCGACACGTTGTTTGGTAGCTCCTTCGTGTTGTGGGCTACACTTCCTGAGAGTTCTTCCAGTGACTCTCAATCTGGCCTCTAACTTTCCGGCGTTTAGTTTCGTCTCGTCGTTGACTTGCTCATGTAACGTAAAGCGCAGCGCGCTAGCGTGCTAGACAGGTAGGTCGTCCAGACGCGGATGAAATCAGCGTGGCGGATTAACGATTGTCAGCTGCTGCACCGGCCAGTGAGAGTGCTGTTTTTAGGCGGTTTTCGACGTTCGCTGTGCCAAACGCTGCCATGGTTCCCAACTTTCACATTAGAGAATCTCCCTCTTCTTGCTTTGCGTTTCCTGAAACCACCACTCCCCCCGCAACGCAATTTTTTTACTTCATCTGCCTGTGTCTAGAATAGTCTCAAGTGCAAGAGCATCTTTCTGAATTTTTGCTTATTGTGTATCTGAAGCGGGATGTAGGTATCAGCCCGGTATTTACATAGCTGTGTGAGGGAAAACGCCTAAAAACGACATCCACTCTGGCCATCTCACCAGCCCTCGTCATTAACCCGCGAGCTGGACTCAATCCGGGGCAGGCCCGTCTCCCGTATGCCGGAAGCCGGCTGTCAACAAGCTCTGCTATCCAGGTGGTTGCCTCAGAGAATAAGACATGCAAACAATTAAAATACGACAAGATTGAAGTTTCTTATATTGGGAAAATGAAAGAATTGATCTGTAATTAATTTTGAAGAACTTTTTCGAACCTAGATCGTATTAGCCGCGCTGAGGCGCTGTCTTGGCTTGGCAGCCGTTGAGAACGGAGCTCCCGTTGGATGTTATCTCCAAGTGCGAACTGCGCGCGGTTATTCGGTTTTTGAACGCCGATTGAAATCCATCGCCAATCGACGGATGCGTATGGTGAGTCGTGCATGGATGTCAAAAATGTTCGTAAGTGGCGTAGAGAGTCTGCAGCTGGTCGGACCGAAATTCACAACGAACAAAGGAGCGGGAGACCGTCAATTTCTGAGGAGACAGTGTTGAAGATTGAGCAAAGCATGCGTGAAATCGGTGTATCACCCTGGATAATCTCTGCACGTTGATTCCTGAGGTTTACGGAAGCACCGCTAATAGAATTTTAATGGAAACATTGAACTACCGGAAGGTGTGCATAAGATGGGAACTACCGGAAGGTGTGCATAAGATGGTTGCCACGCATGCTGAGGACCACATGCGGCAACAAGTTGATGCTTCCCGCACGTTTCTTCACCGCCTTGCAGCCGAACAGGACAACCTTCTGGACTCAACTGTCACGGGTGACGATACCTGGGCATACCACTTTACACCTGAGACCAAGCAACAATCACGCCAGTAGCGGAATCCTTCTTCGCCAAAGCCAAGGAAATTCGAACAAACACAGTCTGCCGGTAAAGCCATGACAACCGTTTTTTGGGATCGTAAAGGGGTATTGTTGGTCGACTTTATGCCCACTGGGACCACAATTAACGCTGGCAAGTACTGTAAGACTCTGAAAAAACCCAAACGGGCAATCAGAACCGGAGAAGAGGAATGCAAGGGCATACACATTCTCCATGACAACGCTCGCCCACACATCGATCGGAAAACCGTTGCTTTCCTGCAACAGTTCCAGTGGAACATAATCACCCACCCACCCTATAGTCCTGACTTGGCGCCCAGTGACTATCACCTGTTCTCTAAGTGAAAAGAACATTTGGCCGGAAAGCGATTCAGCTCCGACGACGAGGTAAAAGAAGCAGTTCATAACTTTCTGAACAGCATGGCGGCGAGCTGGTGTGACATGGGCGTACAAAAACTGCCACAGCGTCTACAAAAATGCATCGACAGAAATGGTGATGATGTCGAAAAATAGCTAAATGTTTAAGCTGTAAACTGATGTAAACCATTGCAGAAATAAACAGGTCTATGTACTTATAAAAAAGTAGGAGACCTTACTTTTGGGATTACTCTCGTAAAACGTGTTCCATTATGGGTTTATCACTCATGCCGCGTCGTTATTACGGTGGAGAATATACAGCACATAAAACGTAGGTTTGTCGAAAGTAGAACCGTACACGGATAAAAAGCAGCTTGCACAAATGGGCATGTTTACAGACGAAGCACCATACTGAGCCTTGTTAGTTCTTCCAATGCACGATGTATAGTAAACATTTGTACAAATATTCACTCTTTCTTCACATCACATTGTAAGAACTGACAAGCCTCGGTAGAGCGCTATGTGCGTGAACATGCCCATTTTCCCAAGGATGACGACATGACATGAATGATAAACTCATAATGGAACATGATTTATAGCCAAATCTTTTTGAAGATCAGAATATCACAGTTTCAGCTGTCAAAACCGATCTAAAGCTTTTTCAAGTAAAATACGATAACACACAGAGGTATAAACGATTCAGAGATATATGGCACACATGACTTCCTTCGCTGACATTATCTTGACGACTGTGGTGCCAGGATGAACACCGAACCACATAGTTAAAATCCAAAATTACAATTTCCCAAATTCTGAAAAAGCATACCGCTTACTAAACGAGATATATTCGGTTGATGAGCAAGTTCGTAGTGTTTTTCCATAAGTTTAATAAACACAACAGATACACATAACAGAGATTTTAATCATCAGTAATATATTCTTCACTATTTACAATAGTCCACCAGCGCTGGGGTAGCTTTTCGATTCCGCGATTGTAGAAATCACGTGATTTTGAGGTGAAGGTCCCATCAAGCCATGTTAGGAGCGCATTTTCAACCGGAAAGGAAGATCCTTGAAGGTTGTTCGATGGGGACAGGAACAGGTAAAAATCTGAGGGCAAGATCAGGTGAATAAGGTGGGTGCAGAATGTCTTCGCAACCCAACTCCTGTATAGTGTTTTTTGTCAGTCTAGCAGTATGCGGGCGGACGTTATTATTGAGTAGCACCACTTCACGTAGTCTTTCTGGTCGCTGCCCTTGGATTGTATCTGCCAGACGTCTCAGGTGCTGACAATAAACGCCAGTAATAATGGTTACATCTCGAGGAAGAAATTTGCAGTACAGCACACCCTTCCTGTTATACCAGATGCATAGCATTATTTTTTGTGGATCAGCGCAGGTCTATGAACGGACAAATACTTTTTTTTTGTTTGGGCTCAACCAATCCTTTCTTTTCATTGCGTTAATATAAGACACTATTTCTCGTCACCAGTAACGATGCGGAATAGGAATGGTCGGTGTTGTTCTCGAACCAATTGATGACGAGCAAACTGAGATGCACATGCGGCCACCCGCTGATTTTTGTGATTTTTGGCTTAGAGCATGCGGTACCCAAGCACCCGGTTTTGAAGCTTCCCCAACGCATATAAATGTCGCACGATGGTGCAATGATCACAGTTCATCACATTTGCCAGTTTTCGGTTACGCTGATATGCATCATTGAGGAGTAATGCATTTAAATGATCTTCAGCAAGTGAACCTGAACGTGGAGAGTAAATAATGTCAATAGGATCCTCCTTAAAACGAGCAAAACACATTATTGCCGTGATCGGTCCAGTAGCATTATTCCGCAAATGTTTCTGGTTGCCCTTGCTGGCGTCACCCCTCTATTGAACTCAAACAGAAAATTAAGAAAAATATGTTGGAAATGTTCCGATTTCTCCACTTGGGACTCCATTTTTGGCGTCCACTGCTCCACTCACCATCCCCAAATGATAATACGACAATGTGAAATCTCAAATAGTAACAATGAAATACAAATTAAAAATGGTTCAAATGGCTCAAAGTACAATGGGACTTAACATCTGAGGTCATCAGTCCCGTGGACTTAGAACTACACTACTGGCCATTAAAATTGCTACACCACGAAGATGACGTGCTTCAGACGCGAAATTTAACCAACAGAAAGAAGATGCTGTGATATGCAAATGATTAGCTTTTCATAGCATTCACACAAGGTTGGCGCCGGTGGCGACACCCACAACGTGCTGACATGAGGAAAGTTTCCAACCGATTTCTCACACACAAACAGCAGTTGACCAGCGTTGCCTGGTGAAACGTTGTTGTGATGCCTCGTGCAAGGAGGAGAAATGCGTACCATCACGTTTCCGACTTTGATAAAGGTTGGATTGTAGCCTATCGCGATTACCGTTTATCGCATCGCGACATTGCTGCTCCAGTTGGTCGAGATCCAATGACTGTTAATAGAATATGGAATCGGTGGGTTCAGGAGGGTAATACGGGACGCCGTACTGGATCCCAACGGCCTCGTATCACTAGCAGTCGAGATGACAGGCATCTTATCCGCATGGCTGTAACGGATCGTGCAGCCACGTCTCGATCCCTGAGTCAACAGATGGGGACGTTTGCAAGACAACAACCATCTGCACGAACAGTTCGACGACGTTTCCAGCAGCATGAACTATCAGCTCGAAGACCATGGCTGCGGTTACCCTTGACGCTGCATCACAGACAGGAGCGCCAGCGATGGTGTACTCAACGACGAACCTGGGTGCACGAATGGCAAAACGCCTTTTTTCGGATTAATCCAGGTTCTGTTTACAGTATCATGATGGTCGCATCCGTGTTTGGCGACATGGCGGTGGACGCACATTGGAAGCGTGTATTCGTCATCGCCATACTGGCGTATCACCTGGCGTGATAGTGTGGGGTGCCATTGGTTACACGTCTCGGTGATCTCTTGTTCGCATTGACGACACATTGAACAGAAGACGTTACATTTCAGATGTGTTACGACCCGTGGCTCTACCCTTCATTCGATCCCTGCGAAGCCCTACATTTCAGCAGAATAATGCACTACCGCGTGTTGCAGGTCCTGTACGTGGCTTTCTTGATACAGAAAATGTTCGACGGCTGTCCTGGCCAGCACATTCTCCAGATCTCTCACCAACTGAAAACGTCTGGTCATTGTTGGCCGAGCAACTGGCTCGTCACAATACGCCAGTCACTACTCTTGATGAACTGTGGTATCGTGTTGAAGCTGCAGTGCAGCTGTACCTGTACACACCATCCAAGCTCTGTTTGACTCAATGACCAGGCGTATCAAGGCCGTTATTACGGCCAGACGTGGTTGTTCTGAGTACTGATTTCTCAGGATCTATGCACCTAAATTGCGTGAAAATGTAATCACATGTCAGTTCTAGTATAATATATTTGTCCAAGTTATTATCTGCATTTCTTCTTGGTGTAGCAATTTTAATGGCCAGTAGTGTACTTAAACCTAACTAACCTAAGGACATCACACACATCCATGCCCAAGGCAGGATTCGAACCTGCGACCGTAGCAGCAGTGCGGTTCTAGAGTAAAGCGCCTAGAACCGCTCGGCCACAGCGGCCGGCAATAAAAAATGACAGTCATACGAACCGGAATACCAACATGCAAAACAAAAACGCTAGGAACTTATGCTCCAACGTATCACGTTAGGGAAAAGAAAGAAAGTTTCACGTGATAATTCTGTACTGCACTCATACTTTGAGATATTAGAAGGCTGTTACTGATCAGAAATCGCCTCGTCACACAATAATGGATCCTTGTTTTACTCACGCGCAGTTCGCTACATTTATTTTGAGGATGAGCTACCAATAGCGTGGAGTCTCTGCAGGTTTTTCTCCTGCTCCGTACAATTGTGGCCTTGGTACAAGTGTCTGGACATAGCAGGAGAAACAATGCTCTTATTTTTAATCACTCAAAGAGTTCCCGGACGGCGCTGTGCTGGAGCGGCAGCCACCGCGCGCAGAGGTCGCAGCAAGTGAACCTACGCCGGGCGATACGGCGGGAGGAAGCGGCCGCCGGCTGCCGGCTGCCGGCTGCCGGGTATCTGCAGATAGCCGCCGCCACCCTTCCCTTCCGGCGTCTCTCTGTGAGTAAACAACGGACCGCCGCGCCGCCACTGTGCCCGCTCACCGCCGCCCTGTAATCGCCGCCGCGTCCTGTTGATTCACGCCAACTCACACTGCAATTTATTACGCGTTTGTTGTGTTAAGTGAACTCCTACTTCACTGTAAAGAGCTATTCTCTTATCGTATTCTCAACGTCATATGCCCCACTCAGCCGTGCAGGCGGACATCTGGACGGTGCAGTGTTTCACATCTCACCCGGCTGCAAAATAACACAGTGCTTTTATATCTCGTGGACGTAATATAGCAACTGTTTTTGCTATACTTCTTTTTTTGATTTCTGTTTCTCGTCTTATCGATTAGGCGCCCACTTGAGAAAATACACTCTGAGACAAAAAAAGGAAAAAAGATAAAAAAACCAACACACCACGAAGGAATTATCCGAACAGGACGGAAAGCGGTAGATGTGATGTATATGCACAGGCACACAAACGACTATCATTCCAGAAAAATTGGACGATTTATTCAAGAGAAAGAGTTTCACAAATTGCGCAAGTCAATAACGTGTTGGTCCACCTCAGGATCTTATGCAAGCAGTGCACTGACAGAGTTGTTGGATGTGCTCGTGAGGGATATCGCGCCAAATTCTGTCCAATTGACGCGTTACATAGTCAAAATCCCGAGCTGGTTCGAGAGCCGTGCCCATAATGCTCATAACGGTCTCAGTTGGGAAGAGTTCCGGCAACCGTGCTACCCGAAAAAATCGAGCGTAGGATATCTTCTGTGTACCGCTGTGTTGTAGGGATGCTGAAGATGATATCCAAAGGGATCCTGCCATGGAAAGAAATGGTACCCCAGACAACCGCTCCAGACTGTCGGGCCGTATGATTGGTGACCGTCGGGTTGGTATTCCACCACTATTTGGAGAGTCTTCGCAGCTTATCGGGGCTCTGTTCGAAGCTGGACTCATCATTGCAGACAGTTCAACTCCAGTCAATGAGACTTCAGGCCGAATACGGCGTAGACAACGGTGGGGCACCAACCTGACTGTCGCACGCCATACGGCACGACAACCAGGGGAGATGGTCTTGGGCGCCACTTCATTTCACAGCAGGATCCCTTTGGTTATCATCCCCGTCACCCTTACAGCACAGCGTTACGTCAACGATATCCTATGCCCCGTTATGCTGTCATTCAAGCAAGCCATCCTGGGCTTACATTTCAGCAAGATAATTCACGCCCGCACACGGCGAGAGTTTCTGCTGGTTATCTTAGTGCATGTCAAACCCTACCTTGATCAGCAAGGACGGCGGATCTCTCCACAACTGAGAACGTTTTGAACGTTATGGGCAGGGCCCACCAACGGTCTCGGGAATTTGATGACGTAATGCGCCAATTTAACATAATCCGGCACGATACCTCTCAGCAGGCCATCGAATAACTTTGTGAATCAATGCCAAGCCGAATAAGCGCTTGCATAAAAGCCAGAGGAGTACAACGCGTTATTAGCTTGCTCAATTTGTGAAGCTCTTGGTCCTGAATAGATCACTCATTGTTTCTGAAATTGTAATAACTTGTTTGTCTGTACATATAGTTGGTTAATATCCTTCCTAACCTCATTCCTGTCATGTCATAAAAGGCAATCCTTCTTTTCCGTATTGTGTCACTTATCTTCTTCGTGTCCCTAAACAGTTAATAGTTGTGACGCCTTCTATCCTCACTGTTTTCTCCGATGGGGCTGAGATGTTTCGATTTTTTTCCTTTCGTTGGTCTCTAGTTCTCCATTAGATCTTTCTTGTTCACGCTAAGAGTGTCTGCAGCGTTTACAGCCTCTGGCCCAATAGCAATGCATTAGCGTCTAATCCTGGTAAGGATTTCGATCTCTTATTGTAGATCCCTTTAGGTAGTTAGTAGGGTATATACATTTGTACATGCGTGACACGATGCCACCTTTCTTTGATAGGTTAGGCTCTATCCATTCACGTAGGTATCTCAAATTTCCCAATTGCTTAACTTTTTCTACTCTGACCCCCAGTTCCCTTGGCGCTGATTTTACGTTTGTCGCAAAGTACATCTTCTCCAAGAAGATTTACAGCCCAGTTTTCGTTTCGTGTCTCTTCAGGTGATTTTACTGCTGTATCACGGAGTCTGAGAAGATCACTAGATCATTATAAGAGGTTATACCGTCGATGGTACGATTTATATACATATTCCATTTTGTACCCTTGAATGGTTCATTTCTATCTGCCATTCTAGGATCACAATTTCTAAAACATACAGTGACGGAAAAACATCGCAGTGCCAAATAATAAAAAAGTAGGGTAATTAAATTTTCGATATACATTTGCCTAGGTAACACATTTAAGTGATTAACAGGGTCACAGCTTATGTAAACGTGAAATAAGCCATTGCAAATATGGAATGTTGGTACATTAATAAGCAGTGTAACCGACAGACTGTTGACATGAAGCATGCGAACAGGCATGCGCTGTGTTATACACGTGCCAGATATCAGTTTGTGGGATGCAGTTTCAGGATTGTTACACTTGCTCGGTCAATACACGGATGTTAACGTTGGTTGTGGGCGAGAGTTTCCGTGTAGGTAAACTCATCCCGGAATGCTGTTCATGAGTGGCAACACAACAGGTCGAATCTGCAGACTGACGTACAGCTTTGCAGTAAGGGTGCGTGGGATAACCACGAGAGTGCTCCTGCTGTCATACGAAATCACACCCCAGACCATAACTCCAGGTGTAGGTCCAGCGTGGCTAGCACGCAGACAGGTTGTTTGCAGACCATCAACTGCTCTCCTCCTAACCAACTCACGGCTATCACTGGCACCGAGGCAAAAACAACTTGCATGAGAAAACACAACAGATCTCTATCCCGCCCTCCAATAACCTCTCGCTTGACACCACTGGAGTCGCAAATGGCGGTGGTTTGGAGTCACTGGAATGCAAGCTATAGGGTGACCGGCTCGGAGGTGTCCTTGAAGTTACCGAACAGTTGGTTGTGTCACTGTAGTGCGAACTGCTGTTCAAATTGCTGCCGCAGAAGCAGTGCGATGCACCAGAGCCGTACGCCGAACACGACAGTCTTCCCTCTCGTTAGTGCCACGTGCCCTTTCCGAGCTCTGTCTTCCTGCGACTGTACATTCTCGTGAACACTGCTGCCAGCAATCATGTACAGTGGCTACATTCCTGCTATGTCTTTCTGTAGTATCGCAGAAGGAACATCTAGTTTCTCGTAGCTCTATTACATGACTACGTTCAAACTTACTGAGGTACTGATGTAGCGTCTCTGTCACCGTAAAGGCACGTCCAACCTCAAAGGTAACTAACATTTACGACCGTTACAGCATGTATTTAACGCAACCCTGATGTGTAACCTCACAGTGGCGCTACTAGCGCCACTCTTAAGTGACCGGCGCGAAGTTCGAATAGACATAATCTTTCAGTTGTAGGAACGCGCCTACCAAGTTTCGTTCCTGTCGTACAACTCCTCCTTGGTGTTGTGATGTTTTTTCTGTCGCTCCAGTTGAGGAGCATATCACTACTTGTGGATCATCACAAACAAAATCTTCACAAATAGATTAGGAGATTGCAGTATGCATCGATTTATGCCCCCCAAGAGGCATGGACCTCGACGTCGGCGGGGAGGATTGCGTGCCTCAACGATACAGATAGCCGTACCGTAGGTGCAACCACAACGGAGGGGTATCTGTTGAGAGACCAGATAAATGTGTGGTTCCTGAAGAGGCGCAGCGGCCTTTTCATTAGTTTCAGGGGCAACAGTCTGGATGAATGACTGATCAGGCCTTATAACATCAACCAAAACGGCCTTGCTGTTCTGGTACTGCGAACGGCTGAAAGCAAGGCGCAACTACAGTCGTAATTATTCCCAAGGACATGCAGGTCTACTGTATGGTTAAATGATAATGTCATCCTCTTGGATAAAATTTTCCGGAGCTGAAATAGTCCCCCAGTCGGATCTCCGAGCGGGGACTACCAGGATGTCATCATCAGGAGAAGCAAAACTGGCGTTCTACGGATCATAGCCTAGAATATTAGATCTCTTAACGGGGAGCTAGGTTAGAAAATCTTCAGAGAAAGAGACTTATTGAAGTTAAGTATAGTGAGGATTAGTGATGTTCGGCGGCAGGAGGAACAGAACTCCTGGTCAGGTGAATACAGTGAATAAGAAAGTGGGAATGCGCGTAAGCTTCTATGGACAGCATAGTGAACGCATTATTCTAGCAAAGATAAACACAAAGTCAACATCCACGACAGTAGCACAATTTAATATGCCAACTAGCTCCGCAGATGATGAAGAGATTGGAGGAATGTAAGAGGAGATGAAAAAAATTATTTAGATAGTTAAGGGAGACAAAATTTTAATTGTGATGGTGGACTGGAATTCGGCACAAGGAAAAAGAAGGGAAGAAAAAATAGTAGGTGAATACGGACTAGAGGGGAAGGAATGAAAGAGGAAGGTGCCTGGTAAAATTTCGTACAGAGCTTGATTTTATCACAGCAAACACTTGTTTTAAGAATCATGAAAGAAGGCTGTGTACGTGGAAGAGACCTGGAGACACCAGAAGCTATCAGATTGATTATACAGTGGTAAGACAGAGATTTCGGGACCAGATTGTAAATTGTAGGGCATTTCTATGGGCAGATGTTGACTCTGATAACAATGTATTGTCTATGAATTGTAGATTAAAGCTAAAGAAATCGGAAATTAAGGAGATGGCACATGGATAAGTTGAATGAACAAGAGATTGTTGAGAGTCGGGGACGGACATTAGGCAACGGATGACTAGAACAGGGAAAAAGAACACAGTAGAAGAACAATGGGTAGCTTTAAGGGGATACGGAATCACCTATCCCCGCAATGTTAATATATGCCTACTATAGGGAACATTTTCTCACAAACTACTGGAGACAGAGAGGTAAAAATTTTACTGTATGTGCATTCATATGTTACAACAATACTGAAACAACAGTTTATTGTCAAAGTATTTTCTTACAGAGATATTGTACATTTATTTTTAAGTAAATTTTTTCCATCGCTTTTTACTAGACTATCACCCCTAAGTCTTTTGTAAATCAAGTAATTAAAAAATCGTTGTTTCAGTATGTAATAGGGACCTATGTCACTACGTCATAAAAATTTCAGACTTCTAGGTTGACCAGTACCTGAGATAATGTTCCTAGATGAAGTAAAAAGTAAACTTACGGGAAACGGAGAAAGAAGATTAAAACATTCCTGATCCGTAGCTAATACCCCCTTCACAGTCTTCATAATCATCTTCAAGTCTTCTTTTGGCACCCCTCTGCACCTGTCTTGCTTTTTTCACTAATGTCTTGATTATATTATCAGCATGCCTTAGTCTGTGCTGATCTAAAAAGAACATAGCACGTACCGTACGGGAACCAACACACATACCCAACTTTTGAAGGACCTGGCATTTAGTTATATTTCCAAGATTGAAGGTTGCCACAGCATCATACACACCAAAATGTAGTGTATTAATTCCGACAAACACTGTTTTTGGGAGACGATGCCATATCACACTATTCAAGCACTCGTTGGGGTTCTGCGTTTTTCCGTGAAGACATTTCATCAGAAGACTTCTGTCAGCCAGATCTCTGAAAATGGGCTTTATTTCTGCCATGATGGCTGATGGTAGACTGTGGTGGTGAATGTATTTCTCTCCTGTTGTTAGTCCCCTATTGTATTTACACCAGCTGTTTTCACCTTTGGGGCACAAACCATGTTGTGGATGCTCATCCGTGGATGCGGTGTGGAAATATAAAGCCCATATAGCTCTCCTCATTTCTTCAAGATTGCCTGTATTTTGCCTGATTGCAAGGCCATAGCAGTTCTGAATGTGGTCTATTATGGAATCAGTCAATCTTCCTCTGCCATCCAAGGTTTTCCCATCATCTAGTTTTTTCCCTTTCATAACTGATTTTAACCTTCTCAGCCTGGCACCCATTCTCTTCTGCACATGTCCTATACATTCAAGTTTGCTTATATTTACACTGTTCCCATATGGTTTGCTTTCCAAAACTTCTTTGAATGCTTTAGAGTCGCCATCTCCCAGTTATTTGACATAGCGAACATTATACCACTGTGAAGAGCGATGAAAAATTTTCTTCACCCCAGCAACCTCCATGCCACCACTACTACCATAATAATTAGCAATACAGTCATCACTGTGTACATTTTTCAGCCTGCCTGTGCACCTACAGTATTTAGACATTATTGCAACATCAATAACCTTGCCAGTATCAACACTAGTTGCTGTTACAACACCATTGTTGGAGGTGTGGCCCCTTTTCTGCCACGTGCCATCAAACGCCACTGTGAGGTCACGACTGCCGTCATTTTCTTCCACTGCTTCTTCCACAGCAACCTGCATTGACTTCTGTGCTACATCTTCAACTGCAGATCCTAGTACATAATTGTAAGCTTCAAACTTTGAAGGTGCACTTGGAAGATTTAGAACACCACATAGCATATCACCAGCTGCTTTGCCCTTACCAATTGCTCGCAATCCATAAACTAACCTAATATTTACACTATAAAGTTCAGTTTTCTTGTATCCATTATTTACAGTTACTGAAACCGAACTTGGAAACTTACAGCTGTATTTACAAACACTGCATATTAAATTAAACTGGGCAGCCAGGCCAACATGGGATTCTACTTTCAGAGAAACGTTTCCATGACATTTTTTGCAGCACAAACTGTTTTCAAGAGCTTCACACAATATATTCGTATCAATGAGTTCAAAAACTTCATTCCCTCTATCAAGTAAATTATATTTCTCTTCCAAATCTCTTAGTTTTTTATGAGAAGCACTGTTTTCATTTGGTGTAAGTTCGTTCGGCAAATCAGTAATAAGTGGATTCACATTTTCCAACAGTGATGATGATGAACTGCTTTGCTTTGCTAATGAATCATTATTTCTTTTCTTTTGCCAGTTCACACGCTTTTTAAATACTTTTGCTTTAGCTCTAGGCATTTTCACTGCGAAAAATGAAGCACTAAATACGAAATAACTCAACAACAACTACTTTCTTATATCACACTGTTTACAAAACAGTCCCGCCACAAAGTCAAAGAGTAACTTGAGGAAACCAGAGAGAAACATTTTCGGGCAACTAGTGTATAAATAGTCGCTGGAAACCGGGATATTTGAATTCATGTCACTTTAAAGGTACTGCCAAAAAGTTCATGGTCAGCCACGAGAGACGTGTATAACTAAAGCGCAATACCCGATCTCACAAATATATAAAAATAAAATAGTTATAATTGTAGTAGAGCTATGTATGATACGTCATTTTAAAGAGGAAACATGGCAGAATATAATACGCCAATAAAAAAAAATTCGATTTTTTAACCCAAAATCCGATTCCGTATCCCCTTAAGAGATGAAACAGTGAAGGCAGCAGAGGATCAAATAGGTAAAAAGACCAGGCCTAGAAGAAATTCTTGGATAACGCAGGATATATTGAATTTAACTGACGAAAGGAGAAAATTTAAAAATGCAGCATATCAAGCAGGTGAAAGGGAACACAAACGTCTAAACATTAGATTGACGGGAACTACAAAATGGCTAAGCCGGAATGGCTAGAGGACAAATGTAAGGATTTAGAAGCATACTCCACTAGGGGAAGGATACATAGCGCCTACAGGAGGCCTTTGGAAAAAAGAGGATCAGCTGTATGAACATCTATAACTCAGGTGGAGAACCATTCCTAAGCAAAGAAGGGATTGCTGCAATGTGGAGAGAGCATATAGAGGGTCTATACAAGTGAAATGAACTTGAAAGCAATATTATAGAAAGGGAAGAGGACGTAAATAATGATAGGTTGGAAGATATGATACTGTGAGGAGAATTTGGCAGATCAGTGAAAGACCTAAGTCGAAACAAGGCCGGCCGGCCGAAGTGGCCGTGCGGTTAAAGGCGCTGCAGTCTGGAACCGCAAGACCGCTACGGTCGCAGGTTTGAATCCTGCCTCGGGCATGGATGTTTGTGATGTCCTTAGGTTAGTTAGGTTTAACTAGTTCTAAGTTCTAGGGGACTAATGACCTCAGCAGTTGAGTCCCATAGTGCTCAGAGCCATTTGAACCATTTTTGAAACAAGGCCCCGGAAGTTGACGACATTCCGTCAGAACTATTGATAGTCTTCGGAGAGCCAGCCATGATAAAATTATTCCACCTGGTGCGCAATATGTGTAAGACAGGGGAATTACCTCAGACTTTAAGATGAATGTAATATTGCAACTCCGAAGAAAGCAAATCCTGACAAGTGAGGAAAGTACCGAACTATCAGTTTAATAAGTCACGGTTGCGAAATACTAATACGAATTATTCACAGAAGAATGGATAAACTGGTAGAAGCCGACATCTGAGAAGATCGGTTTGGATTCCGGAGAAATATACACTATGTGATCAAAAGTATCCGGACACTTGGCGGAAAATGACTTACAAGTTCCTGGCACCCTCCATCGGGGGGACGGGGGGGGGGGGGAGGGTTGTTTAGGGAAGGAGACCAGACAGCGAGGTCATCGGTCTCATCGGATTAGGGAAGGAAGTCGGCCGTGCCCTTTGAAAGGAACCATCCCGGCATTTGCCTGGAGCGATTTCGGGAAATCACGGAAAACCTAAATCAGGATGGCCGGACGCGGGATTGAACCTTCGTCCACCCGAATGCGAGTCCAGTGTCTAACCACTGCGCTACCTCGCTCGGCCCCTCCATCGGTAATGCTGGAATTCAATGTGGTGTTGTCCTATAGCCTTGATGAGAGCTTCCACTCTCGCAGGCATACGTTCGGCCAGATGCTGGAAGGTTTCTTGGGGAATGGCAGCCCATTCTTCACGAGGTGCTGCACTGAGGAGAGGTATCTATGTCGGTCGGTGAAGCTTGGCACGAAGTCGGCGTTCCAAAACACCCTAAAGGTGTTCTGTAATATTCAGATCAGGACTCTGTGCAGGTCAGTCCATTAAACGGCTGTCCATTATGAACAGGTGCTCCAGCGTGTTAAGAGATGCAGTTGCCATCCCCAAATTGCTCTTCAACAGTGGGAAGCAAGAAGGTGCTTAAAACATCAATGTGGGCGTGTGCTGTGATAGTGCCACGCGAAACAAGTGGTGCAAGCCCCCTCCATGAAAACACGACCACACCATAACACCACCGCCTCCAAATTTTACTGTTGGTACTACACATGCTGCAGACGACTTTGGATATTCACTATACCCACACCCCGCCATCAGATCGCGACGTTGTGTACCATGACTCGTCACTCCACACAACGTTTTTCCATTGTTCAATCGTCCAATGTTTACACTCCTTACACCAAGCGAGGCGTCGTTTGGCATTTACCGGCGCGATGTGTGGCTTATCAGCAGCCGCTCGACCATGAACTCCAAGTTTTCTCACCTCCCGTCTAACTGTCATAGTACTTGCAGTGGCTCCTGATGCAGTTTGGAATTCCTGTGTATGGTCTGCCTATTACACATTACGACCCTCTTCAACCGTCGGCGGTCTCTGTCAGTCAACAGACGATGTCGGACTGTACGCTATTGCGCTGTACGTGTCTCTTCTAATGACTACTGAGGTCGCTGATATGAAGTACCTGGCAGTAAGTGGCAGCACAATGCAACTAATATGAGAAACGTACGTTTTTGGGGGTGTCCGGATACTTTTGATCACATAGTGTAGGAACGCGCGAGGCATTACTGACCGTAAAGGCAAACCTTCGTTTATAACATTTGTACACTTAGACAAAGCTTTTGACAATGTTGACTGGAATACTCCCTTTGAAATTCTGAAGGTAGCAGGGGTAAAATACGGGAAGCGAAAGGCTATTTACAATTTTAACAGAAACCAGACGGCAGTTATAAGGGTCGAAGGGCATAAAAGGGAAGCAGAGGTTGAGAAGAGAGTGATACAGGGTTGTAGCCTATCCCCGATTTTATTCTATCTGTACGTTGAGCAAGCAGCAAAGGAAACCAAAGAAAGATTTCGAGTAGGAATCAAAGTTCAGGGAAAAGAAATAAATACCTTGAGATTTGTCGATGACGTAATTCTATCTCAGGCAACAAAGGACTTGGAAGAGCAACTGAAAAGAATGGACAGTGTCTTGAATGGAGCATATAAGATGAACATCAACAGAAGCAAAACAAGGATAATGAAGTGTAGTCGAATTAAAACAGGTGATGCTGAGAGAATTAGATTAGGAAATGAAATACTAAAAGTAATAGATGATTTTTGCTATATGGACGGAAAAATAATTTATGGAAGTAGAGAGGATATAAAGTGTAGACTGGTAAATGCAAGAAAAACGGTTCCTGAAGAAGAGAAATTTTTTAACATCGAGTTAAGTTTTAAGTGTCAAGTATTCTTTTCTTGAGCTATTTGTCTCGAATTTACCCACGTATAGAAGTGAAACGTGGACAATAAACAGATTAGAGAAGAAGAGAATAGAAGCTTTTGAAATGTAGTGCTACAGAAGAATGATGAAGATTAGATGGATAGATAACGTAACGAATGAGAAGGTACTGAACAGAACTTATAAGAAAAGAAATTTGTGACACAAACAGACTAGAAGAAGGAATTTGTTGATAGGACACATTCTGAGACATCAACTAATAACAAGTTTGGTACTGGAGGGAAGCGTGTGGGGCAAAAATGGTAGAGGGAGGCCAAGAGATGAATACACCAAGCAGATTCCGAAGGATGTAGGTTACGGTAGTTACTCGGAGGTGAAGAAGCTTGCACAGGATCGAGTTGCATGGAGAGATGCGTCAAACCACTCATCGCACTCAAGACCACAACAACAGAACAACATCGTTTTAGGAACTATCTTCCTCAGTACAGTCAAATGTAGATATTACCGAATTATAACTGGTTTCCACAAACAGCTCGTAGGAAAAAGGACCAATATGTCAGATGGATGTAAACCGTTCCCTATTAAAGAAAGTGCTTCTTTAAGTGAGGTTATTGTGTTAAAGAAAACTAGAAATGAAGGAGAGAACAAAATCTGAAGTGTACTGCGAAAGTGGGTAATACAGACTGCTACTGAAAGGAGCGCAGACCATTGCAGACGTGCGAACAAGGCTTACCTATTACTTTAAAGGCAATGAATGGAAAAATTTTGGCAACGACTGAGGAATAAAGAATGTCAGCGTTTACAATTAATACCAATGGAAAATGACCAAACGTTGGAGTACTCACAGAGATCAGTAGATCTATGAATGTAGTAACATATTAACACAGTGATATTAAAGACTGCACGAATTTTTTTGTAAAGATCTATTCTCATTTGGATTCGCTTGAGAAAGGATGGTTGCAATGTATGTAAATGTGATGGACTGGAGGTTATTTCTCGTCAGCCTGGATTAATGGAAGATCCGATGCATAGCAATCGTTTAGTTGGCGCGGCTCCTGTGGTAGATGCTACAAGAAGGGCCATGAATTTTTCCCCATTGTGATATAGGCACACAGAGGCTGGAGATAGAGAGCTGTGGATGTCATACTAAGCAGCATATAATCACATTTGCAGCACCAAGGCCTATTTGGTCGTCGCTCTAGAGAACTATTAGCCTTCCTTTACCTATATTCTCGCCGACTGGATTTATAGAAGAGCGAATGAAGAGCTGCGCCTTGTTTAACAACGTACCCAGCACGAGAATATTTTGAGTATGTACAGCAACCAACTGCTATGGTAGACGTTACAAGAGAGGTGTTGTGCGTCGTGTAGAGGGTTTTACTGTTGATAAAAGGAATCCAGGATAGTATGTTACATCTTCCCACTTACATCTTTTGAAATGACCACAATAAGGAATTACAGCTAATAAGAAGAATTTACTTCCCTCACCTTTGGAGAGGGAGTTATGGTTAATGTCCTCTATATCACACAGCGATAACTACATAATACCTGGGAGGAAACCGAGAGAGTGGCTATGGAGAAGTTGTTGTTGGAGTTCGAGGACCTATTTAATTCTCATGGCACATTACTGGTGATTCCCATAACACAACACAGAATTCCGACTGGAGATAAACCATACGTGCATCAAAAACCATACCGAGTCCCCCATAACTTCCAACCTATTGCGGAAGAGTTCATCACCCTGCAATGAACGAATGGAATAATGGAGGGCACAACTAATCCCTGAAGAGCTGCTGTCGTCATTGCACCAAAGAAGTCGTCAGGCAGAATGAGGAAATATCGATGCTGCTGTGATTATCGCTACTTAATCAGTAGAATGGTGTAGAATGGTGCATTATGTATACTCGAAGATAAAAAGAAAGACGCACCACGAATGAATTATCCGAGTGGGAGAACTCGTTGACAACTCTGTCAATGAATGCCAAGCTGAATAGCTGTTTGCATAAGCACCAGAGGTGGACCAACGGATTATTGACTTGCTCAGTTTGTGAAGCTCTTTCCAATCAATAAATCATCCAATTTTACTGAAATTGTAATAATTTGGTTGTCTGTACATGTTAATCTACCGATTTCCGCCCCATAGCAACTTTGGATAATTTAGAGCAATTTAAGTTTTTTCCGTAACAGACCTAAACATTTTGTGCATTTTGGCTGGTAGACACTTACTGTATGAATGTCCACTAGTGGATGTTCAGATAAGTTTGATTATATAGTGTATGCGCAGTGTAACTCACACTGTGCACTAAGGGCAGCTAAAAGGGGAGCAACTGCGATGCTTCTTGAGTACTGGCTGTTTGTGTATCGAAGGAGTCTACTCTGCAAAGCCAAATAAAAGTGTCCTCTTCCTGGCATTAGGTTTGTACACCACTATCACATTACACTCTGCTCACAACAACAGTGTCTTCAGAAAGAAGGCCGGCCAGGGTGGCCGAGCGGTTCTAGGCGCTTCAGTCTGGTACCACGGGACCGCTACGGTCGCAGGTTCGAATCCTGCCTCGGGCATGGATATGTGTGATGTCCTTAGGTTAGTTAGGTTGAAATAGTTCTAAGTTCTAGGGGACTGATGACCTTACCAGTTAAGTCCCATAGTGCTCAGAGCCTCTTCAGAAAGAAGTGTAAGTGATCGACTTGTTTATGAAATAACGTTACATTACTTTCTTCCACACACACCTCGCGAAATGACAACACTGGAAACTAGCGTTAATACGGTCGTCTACCTACAGATATTCTTTCCGGACACCATTTGCGAATGTAACAGATATTTCTGTTACAAGATAGTAGCAACAGAAGTTCTGTATTTGGAACGAAATATAAGTATGGGACTTATTTATTATATAACTTACTTGCAACGCTTGGGGATAATAAAAGATATGTTTAACCAGTGAGGGAAACCTAATTGCGCCTCTATTGGAGACCTATGAACTTGGAAGGGGTCATTACAGTCCCTATGTCATCATTCTATAGAAGTTTCAATTTTTTTAAAAGTTTGCAACCACACTGTGTGTGTGTATGTGTGTGTGTGGGGGGGGGGGGGCAGCTCTGTGCTGGGGAAACTTTTTAGGGATTGTATGTCAGGGCGATGAAATATTTATACGTCTGTGAGTTAGCATATACATTTTATCCAACTGTTACGTAATGTGCTCTGCTAAGACAAAGTGGTAGAAATGCTCTGCAGCTCACAATTGTTTGTGATTAGTGCTCTGTAATATCTCTTCGTTTAATATATATTGCACATTACGTATGTTGAGAAAAGGTGAATTTTAAGAGACTTACACATGACAGTTTTCGAGCCCAGAGCATCCCTGGCTGCATGCAATGCGCTATCGCAATGACACTGGCATAGCGATTATTACTCATTTAAATGTGGTATAGCCAATGTAAAATTTGTCATTGTAAGAGTCTTGCTGCAAAGATAATATTTCAAGGTCATGCCTCATTTCTGGAAATATCTCCAGTGAATAAGAAGACAAGTTATAAAACTAAATGTGTTTAAGATTGATGACCACTAACTAGATACAGTGCTCAAGTCAGACACTGACTCATGGCTAGTGGCCAGTATGGAGAGACAAGAGTTATCTGTTCTCTGGGTTTGGAGTGTGGTATTAATTGTTTGTGCACACATTGTAAGAGAGTCGTTAAATGAGTAATGCCCCAAGTTTTTTAAAAAAGCCATTATTATACATAGACAAATGTCTCTTTTTGAGGCTTCACATGTGATATTTGTTAGTGCGCCGGTGAAGTTTCGAGCCGTTCTCGCAGATGACAGAGCTGTAGTGCAGCGTCAAAATTACGTTTTCAAACGACTCACTTTACAAGCAGCGTGCTGTTATTGAATTCTTGTGTGCAGTAAAAGAGACCGTGGTGAACATCCATAAACGTTTGTGTGTAGTGTACGGCGATGATGCAGTTGATAGGAGTACAATTGGGCTATGCGTAAAGAAAGTTACAGCCTCAGGAAATGCAGAAACAGAGCCCCATGATCAGCCACGCTCGGGACGTCCTGTCACAGCCACTGCTCCAGACATACTGAATCGTTGGGATGCCATTATTTGTGCCGACCGGAGCATCACAACTTGACAATTGGCTCTACAGCTGTCGGTCAGCATTGGCAGTGCGTCTGCAATGGTCGAGACTCTCGGATATTCAAAGAGGTCCTCACGATGAGTTCCACGAATGCTCACAGAAGACCACAAGTTTCAGAGAAAGGCCATTTCATCTGAATTGTTGGAGCTTAAAGATCCTCTACTTTGAAAATGAAGAGAGCGTCAGACATGCAAGGAAAACATGGCTATGCCTACAGGACAAGAGCTTTTACCAGCAGAGAATACATGCTCTTCCACAACGTTGGCGTACGGCCATCGAACGTGATGGAGACTACGTACAAAAATAGGACATGGACAAGACATGATGATGTATATTGTCACGAAATTGTGACTGTTAAAATTAAATGTGTTCTGAGAAAAAAAAAGACCGTCGTACCTCGCCCATACCCCTCACACACAGGGCTGCTTTGTAATAGTTGCAGCAAGAGCACAGCACGATATAGATGTCCAGATACTGTTGATCACATAGTACAGGGTGATTCAAAAAGAATACCACAACTTTAAAAATGTGTATTTAATGAAAGAAACATAATATAACCTTCTGTTATACATCATTACAAAGAGTATTTAAAAAGGTTATTTAAAAAGGTTTTTTTCACTCAAAAACAAGTTCAGAGATGTTCAATATGGCCCCCTCCAGACACACGAGCAATATCAACCCGATACTCCAACTCGTTCCACACTCTCTGTAGCAGGGGGTAAGATCAGGGCTTCTTGGAGGCCAGTGATGAAGTGCTCTGTCACGGGCTGCCTGGCGGCCGATCCATCGCCTCGGGTAGTTGACGTTCAGGTTTCATAACTAACCTTTTTCGTAGGACTCTCCATACAGTTGATTGTGGAATTTGCAGCTCTCTGCTAGCTCTGCGAGTCGATTTTCCTGGGCTGCGAACAAATGCTTGCTGGATGCGTGCTACATTTTCATCACTCGTTCTCGGCCGTCCAGAACTTTTCCCTTTGCACAAACACACATTCTCTGTAAACTGTTTATACCAACGTTTAATACACCACCTATCAGCAGGTTTAACACCATACTTCGTTCGAAATGCACGCTGAACAACTGTCGTCGATTCACTTCTGCCGTACTCAATAACACGAAAAGTTTTCTGTTGAGCGGTCGCCATCTTAGCATCAACTGACGCTGACGCCTAGTCAACAGCGCCTCAAGCGAACAAATGTACAACTAAATGAAACTTTATAGCTCCCTTAATTCGCCGACAGATAGTGCTTAGCTCTGCCTTTTGTCGTTGCAGAGTTTTAAATTCCTAAAGTTGTGTATTCTTTTTGAATCACCCTGTATAAACAGAACGCAGACCACACTAAAAGCTGCTATAAGCTTCACACATGTGCTCTCTTCGAATGAGTTTTATAATCACAAATGGTTTCGTCATTCTGGAAGTATCAGCATTCATTTAGATGTTGCCTTGAATGGTGCTGTGGACTTGAACAATGTGCAATCTGTTCTTGCTACTGCTGTGTTGAGTGAGGTGAGATATTTTTCTATGTGTGTACCGGCAATGGCCTCTCGAACTGTTTGCACTTGCACCAGCAGTCGTTTAGGAGAGCTTGTTGCAGGACAATGATGACTGTGGGGCAGCGCGGTTGCAGCACTGTGCAGTAAGAATACATGTCACTGACCACTCAAGAAACTCTCCTTCATTTTTGGTTGTTTATAAGAAAGATGTTATTATTTCTATATTGTGCCAGTGGTGGTATAACTGTGGGAATTTTTTTCAAAAAAAACGTGAGTAATAGTTAAACATTAAAATTCTTGTACTTGTGTGAGTCTTTCGAAGACAATTTTGAAATATGGCTATTTGGAGTACTGGGAGAAAACTGACAATACTGCAACAAATAGCTCCCTGTAGTTACTTGCCCCAAAACTGTAGATATAGAAATGGAATGTGATCTCACATCGGAGTACGGGAGAAAATCGGCAAAATTTCAACAAATTGCACCAAAACTGTAACTAACTGCCCCAAAACTGCAAATGCAGATGTAGAAGGCGGTCATACATTGTAGAAAATGTCATTTGGCAGCCATGAAGTCGTTTTTGGGTTACAAATTATAATCATTAACATAACAGTGACATAAATATAGAGATGACCACGTTTCGATAGCGGCCATAAATTATATTAAGACAAATGGAATAACGTACTGGGTAATAATTCATAGTGATAAGCTAACTGGCTCGTAACTCATAGTAATTTTAGTAATTTAGCAGTAGGATAACGCTCCATCATTTTTCTCACATACACTGCGCTGTCAAAGTGTCTGACACCATAAATCATAGTAATTCAGCCACCCAATATTTATACAGCACCCAGCTATCCTAGATGAGTGGAGGGCAGGGGGAAGGAGAAAGCAGAGGTGGCAACATGAAAGGCGCCGCATATCAACATCTGGAAGTTAAATAATATACAATAAGAGTATTGGTGCATTCTTTGTTTGAACTTGTGCAAACGTAACCGTGATGTGAATGTTTACACTAGGAAGAACAAATGAGCATGGTTTGTTTGCTTAAAGGCCAAGGCCAAGTGGCACTACTTTTTACATAAGGAGAACAATGGGCCCTTTGTCCCTGAATGCAGTCAGCCACCCCTGCTCAGGTTTTTCGCTTTTTCTTGTTAGCGAAGCCCAATTCAACAAGGATTTAAAATCCGGTGATTCGATCTGTTGAGCCGTATTCCTTCCTGAAATCAACGAGGCTCAGCACGAATTCCCTGTTCCTGAGTTTCAGATATGGAAAGATGGACTTCAGATTCGTAAGCTGTTCAGCAAATGATCCTCCCTTCCTGAAATTTCTTTGGTGTTCTCCTAATAGTAGAGCTATTTGATGTTCCGCCTTCTTTTTTAAGCTTTTGAGAGGGTCAGCGTTGTCGCTTCCCACGCCCGGGTTCCCGGGTTCGATTCCCGGCGGGGTCAGGGATATTCTCTGCCTCGTGATGGCTGGGTGTTGTGTGCTGTCGTTAGGTTAGTTAGGTTTAAGTAGTTCTAAGTTCTAGGGGACCACAGCAGTTGAGTCCCATAGCAGTTGAGTCCCATAGTGCTCAGAGCCATTTGAACCATTTTTTTGAGAGGGTCATATAAGTTGTTAGCAGGAGACAGACATCACAGTAGTTGTTCATATCTGTGCTGTACCATGTCTTAACTTATGGATTACTTGTTTTTAGTATTATTACTAGACCGCGGATTTTAGGTAAAAACCTATTTTGTTCCTCAGTTCCTATTTGCATAAAAATTTGTACTTATGCTTTTCATGACTACACTTAATAGCGTTAATTCTATAGGACCTAAAGAAGCCTATTTCGACGTTAGTGCCTATTTTTGCCTATTTCGGCTTTAGTATCCTAAAAAGTGCCTATTCCATCATATAAGACAGTGGCTCCAAGTTTTTCCACACTATACGACAGATGGAATAAAATATTTTCTGCCCAGCGTGCAGCAAGGTGGCTAGTTGATATGCGCTCATGCTTCGTATTTGCCTAACACTTCGGACTTTTTTATATTTTTTTATATCGCTATCCCTGTTAATACCAAATACTCTTTACAGGTGTTTTTTTATTCATATGTAAAAAATAGATCACGGATCTTTAGGTTAAAACCTAATTTTTTTCCTAAGCTCCAATTTGCATATAACTTGGTGCTTATGCGTTTCACGACTAACTAAACTGTATACCGTTAGTTCTATACGACCTAAAATTGCGTATTTCGACGTTGACGCCTAATTTTGCCTATTTCGGCATCAAAATCCTAAAAAGTACCTATTTCGTTAATCTGACATAGAATTCTTGTGTTTTCAAAGATTAGAAAAAGGAAGTAAACTTAGGGCTTTACGTCTCGTCGAAGGCGAAGGTCGTTAGAGACTGTTTACAATTCCTTTGCTTGCCTTACTACCAACAGCACTCGGCACGGTTGAATGGTCATCCATCCAAGTACGCACCGAGCGCGACAGTGCTTAACTTCGGTGAGCGAATGGGAACCGGTCAAAGATTTGAGTTACACATTAGAATCGAACGTGGGAGTACTAAATGTTATATTTGAAAATATTTCGTTCGTAGGATTCTGGCCAGCTGTGTATTTTCGCAAAGAAACAGTTTCATAGGCCTTAAGCTGAGCACGGATAGACGCCCTCTATAGCTAAATTACTGCCCTTCGCGCATTTTCTCGCTGCTATCTACAGGCACTCCTATCAAACTACTCTGTTTCGTGAAAGGTATTATACGTGAATTTTCCGGTTCGAAAAATAATTTGCCAGTAGTGAGATGTTTTCGTCTGAAGCACCGGTAGATTCCATTCGCTTGTTCAGAAGGGGCGGCCATCTGTCAGGTACCAATTGTCCAGCAACTTCTCCTACCGCTCCCATGCACCGCAGTAAAAAAAAAAAAAAAAAAAAAAAAAAAAAAAAAAAAAAAAAAAAAAAAAAGATTTTCCGCATTATACAACAGATGGGAAAATTATTTTCTGCCAAGCATGCAACACGGAGGTTAGTTAATGTTTTTCTTAGACTTCTTATTTTCCTATCACTTAGGATTCTTTTTTATCGCTATCCTATAGTAATACGAAATACTCTTTATATGCGATTCTAAACTGCATTTCCCTTTTCTCTCGTATTAGGTTTCGAGTGTTAAGAAATCTCACTTAACTCAGCATGCAGATGCAATCGCACATAAAGATAATGTTGAACGAAAATCAAAATTGAAGCAAACTCTTTTAACCAATAAATCTGGTGAATCCTCCGAAAAAAACAAGTTCTACAGTGATTTGTGTCATGCACTTGTGGCAGGAAACATTCCCTTTCGGAAACTAGAAAACCCTATTTTCAGAGGTTTTCTTGAGAAGTACTGCCATCAGTCTATTCCTGCAGAGTCAACTTTACGTAAGAATTATGTGGATTCAGCTTACAATGCTGCATTGCACAGAATCCGAGAAGATGTTGGAGAATCTTGTATATAGATTTCTGTGGATGAAACTACTGACAGTCTTGGCCGTTACATTGCAAACCTGATTATTCGCAAGCTAGATCCAGATGCTCCATCCAGGGCTCATTTGATTTACTCCAAACAGCTTGCAAAAACTAACCAACAAACAATAGCACAGTTTGTGAACAATGGGCTTAAGGTGCTATACCCAAACGGAGTGGATGAGAATAAGGTGCTTCTGGCCGTCACTGATGCTGCTGCATATATGATAGCAGCGTTTCAACTATTAAAAGTATTCTACCCATTGATGCTGCACGTCACTTGTGTAGTGCATGGGATCAACCGCATTGCAGAGCAAGTAAGGCTACAATTTCCTACAGTAAATAAAGTAATATCTATGGTGAAGAAAATTTTTGTTAAGGCACCATCAAGAATACAGACATTCAAAGAACAGCTTCCAGATGTCCCATTGCCGCCAGAGCCTGTTGTTACCCGCTGGGGCACGTGGCTGATAGCAGCAGAATATTATAGTACGCATCTCTCAGCTGTCCAGAAGGTGGTTGAAAATATACCGGAGGATGCTGCATCCGTAACTGCAGCAATGGAGTTACTCAAAGATTCTTCTTTAAAACGGGACTTATCTTACATTAGGACCCACTACACATTTACGGCAAGAATAATTTCACAATTAGAAGGCTCAGGGAGACCTATCTACGACAATATTTCTGTGCTTGAAGAAGTCAAAATGAAAATTAATGAAGCGCCAGATGAAGTAGGGGGAAAAGTACGGGCAAAAATGCAAACGGTTTTGCAGAAGAACACTGGCCTGAAGGAGTTGTGTGCAGCTGCCGACATACTTAGTGGAAAACCCAGCACTCCTGACTGCAGCATTCCTGACCAACATGTGCCGAAAATGAAGTTCGCCCCTGTCACATCACTTGATGTAGAACGTTCTTTTTCAGCGGGTAAATTGATTCTGACTGACAAGCGCTACAGTTTTTCACTAGAAAACCTAGAAAAGATTTTGGTTACTTATTGTGAAGCCAACTATGGTCAGAATATGTGAAACTACGAATGTATTAATTAAACCATTGACACATCTTTTTTTACGGAGATCTTTATCTTGCAGGAACTCAAAAATATTTGGAGTTACGTTCAACATTAATATTGTAGATTGCTGTGCTCTGTAACTGTGTAAATATTCATTCTCCTTGTTTTAATGACTAATAAGATGTTCATACTGTCAACATTGTGTATTTTAATTTATTTTTATTTTCTCTGCATCATTTTTATTACAGCCTTAGGTTTTATATAGCCTAAATGAACTACTGAAGGAGCCTATTTTAGGCGCCTAAAACACACTTTTTTACTACCTAAAAATCAGTGGTCTAATTATTACTCTTGTTAGTATACAGGAGGAGTCATGTAAGACCTATCACCCATTTTATTTTATGACTGTTCCAGACGTCGAAAAGAGATTTTCTGCAACTGTAGTATGCTGAGGAGCAACAATGTATTGTGTCGATAATGCTGTGAACTCTGGTATCAACAGAGATACTGAAATAAGTATGTTTTATTTTTAATGAAACCGCGTACTTCCCATAACAGCATTCAGTAGCTCTTAGAAAGACAACTACAGTGATAAAGTGCTTGTTAATATTGACAATGAAACTTTTCGCAAAAGACGGTAGCGCTGTTGCCTGCAACCTAGTTTCGTCGTGTATACTAGGCTTAATACTGTGCATTGACGGTCTGCCATGGAGGAACGTAATGCGTTAGCATAACACCATCATAGTCGTACACAAGAATCACCGTAACTTTCACCATACTGGGGCTCTGACGCACTTTCGACTTTCGCGGTGACATGTAATGACGCCATTTGTTTGGCGTTTCAGTTTTGGCTCGTAAGATGTGGCCCATATCTCATCCAGTGTTACGATACGTCGTAAGAAAGCCTCTCCTTCACGCTCATGGTGCTCCAAGTGCGTCTGAGCAGCGTCGTAACGTATCCATTTCGGCATTTCCACCAAGTGACGCGGAACCCATCGTGATGCAATTTTTCGCATGCCCAGGCGTTCCTTCAGGATGCAAAGCAGAGTCGTATGCGCTAATTTGGTTTCGTGGGCGGCTCACGAATCGTATGGCGTCGATTACTGTGCTCTAAAGCGGCAACAGCATGCACTTCTTCTTCAGAGACGCTAGGACGATCTGCCCGATGAATGTCTGCCACAGTTTGCCGAGCTTCGTTGAAGGCTTTTACCCAACGTGCCACTCTTCAGTACGGCTATGCCGATTCCCCGCACGCCTCTTGAAGACCTCGATGACACTGTCGTGCTGTACGATCTCTGGCACATTCAATGTTGATCCAACTCCGTTGTTCCTGTTTCGAAAACACAGTGACACCGTTACGTTAGACCGCTCGCTCACAAGTGACTGTGTTTCCCTCGATTGTGCACACGCCGGTGACGTGGGACGGGCGAGTCCATTTGCTCGGAGGTAAGGTAGGGGTGCCAACAACGTGTACTATCAGCGACAATTGTAGATTCCATTGCATAGTTTCTCCACAGCAGTGTTGCCCCTACTTAAGTTCCAACCTACGTATATACATGACACCTGTATTTGCCAGGAGACGCATGAACGCTTCTTAAAAGGAAAACACCTGCTTTCGGACAAACTCGATATTGCAATTAGATGATACACACTTCAATAAAATTTTCATTCAGAGTGAGTTATGACATGTCACCCACAAAACAAATACTTTTCTTTTACACTTTACTTAAGCAAATTGTTTACCATCGACTGCAATGCACCTTTGCAGTCACCATCCAAGAGATAGATGAAAATATGAAAGTAGACTCGTTGATACGACGTTGCATGCTGTAACGTTTCAACGGCACATATCGTCTAGTGTAGTTGGGGTTTCATGATGGACTGCATATTAGGGTTTGATTTTTGTAAAATAAACAATCTAACATAGTCTCCAGTAAAGCGAGCAGTTGGAAGGCAACATGGTACTGAGGGTGAGCTTGTGCTGGATGAGTGCTGAAGTTTGTGACCCCAAAAATGTTCGCATACTCCGAAGTCGCCGAACAAATCTCGTCAGGCTTGCAGCGCGAAGTGAATTTCCGCTTTACGTAGTAAAAAGCTTCTGTCCGCCGCTCGTAAGCCATGAGGTATGCGGTCTGGCTTTTCCGGATACAGCGTCGAGCCAAGTCCGCACGTGACTCACCGCTGTTTATTAAGACGAGGTGTCCCACTAACGATCGTCGAAAACAGTTACCGTCACGCGAAGCGTAATGTAACAGTGCCGTCACATTCACCGGGCGCTGTCATTAATGTTGTCCTCAAAATATTAAAATACTCAAACGCTCCTTCGTATCGACTACGAGGCGTCTGGGGTCACGTCAAATCTCACGGGTGCCCGACGTCTATACTCATGCAACTCTAACGATGAGCGGCACATTGGACAAAATTAGGCAGCATATTGCACCGCTCAATAACCGGGGCGTTCAAAGGTCGACACTGCCGGCTGCTGTGACCGAGCGGCTCTAGGGGCTTCAGTCCGAAACCGCGCTGCTGCTACGGTCGTAGGTTCGAATCCTGCCTCGGGCATGGATGTGTGTGATGCCCTTAGGTTAATTAGGTTTAAGTAGTTCTACGTCTAGGGGACTGATGATCTCAGATGTTAAGTCCCATAGTGCTCAGAGCCAAAGGCCGACACGGATCAATTATCATCACTGTTACGTCTGTAGAACAGTCTTAACGAAGATCGCCTATGTCACTACGAGTCGCGATACAAGGTTCAACTAGTCATTTGTCCAGTGCCAATAACAGGTACTCTGTAGCTTGACTGATACTATAAAGACTACTTTGAAAAAAAAAATTTTTTTTTTGTATACCACTACTACTACTAGGCTAATTACTGTTTAGCTCTACAGGGCCTTTATACTGAAATGTTTCCCCACACCACCTAGTATTGTCTTTCTATGTGTGTGAGTAACTGTATGTTCACTGTTGTGGGTAAATACATACAGCGTACACAGGGCGATGTGTGAAACTGATAGCGATTACACGCTTCCGCTGTTGTAGAAATCTGCTCCAGATGCTGCAGATACCGTGTTGAGCTGAAAGTGGTAACCAAAGTACGGAGAAATATTCTTCGGGGCTCTGTTGCATAGCAATCAGATTGCTTTCAGTTCTGAGAAATGTCCAGGTACTATTGTGGATTTGAATGATCCATGAAGTGACTTCTTTTCCGAAGAAAACATCGAACTATTTCACTAGAACTGAACGCTCCCGCCGGAACTGTTCTCAAGCTGGTGTTTATTAGTAAATCACAATAGAAGTATATCGCTGGGTGTATAACAACACGTACCTTCTTGAAATGAACAATATTTTATTGTTCTATTAACTGATTTCCTTCCATATACACTGATATTTTACAATGTGAATCAAAAACTCGCAATGGCGTCGATTTTTACATCACAAGAATGGCTCTCCTCTCCTGTAAAATTACTCTTAACAAGAACAAAAGCTCTATATCCTAAGAATACTTATGTGAGCGCTGACCGCCACAGAGTAATAAACAATATCTTTGTCTCTCTCTCTCTCTCTCGCACTGTCACAGCAAGTTACGCTGCATAATACATCATAACTTCACCTAATGGTGGTGAGAAAAGTTCTTTTTTATGGGTGCTTATTCTAGTATCTTGATAGATTTGTTCGTCAATAACTAACTTCTGATTCAGAACGTCAGCAAAACGTTCCTTCCACCTATACATGATGGAACACTGATCTTTTAGAAAAGTACTCGTATCGTCAGACTAAAATTCGTATCAGACTAAAATGGATCTAAACCAAACTAGTTGGACTTAAAACTGATTTTATGGTTATAAAGAACTGTTACATATTTTTTGTCTGCGAGATACTGTAACTAGCTTTTGGTATCCACGATTCTTCAGGGCACGGGTAGTTCTTCCTACTTCTGCTTTAGTGATGTGAAAGGGCTCTTACTTTGGGAATTCACGTCCTTTCGCCATGCTCGCAAGTACTGGAAGTAATGCTTTGTTTACCATGTGGATGAGCAACTTCCGACTTCAGAAATCAGTAGCATTACCGAAACAGCAGCCCCGCTCCAGAACGCCCACGGCTCGTTCACTCAAGAGGACAGCCGAACGAATGCTACCCACCATAGTTTGAACATCCCATTCACGCAGCTAGTCAGCCTCAGGAGCAAGCTGCAGGCATTCTCACTACTCAAATTCGCTTCTCCGGCTAACAGCCACTCGTCTAGGAACTGCCGCTTCCTTACAGGATTTTTCGCAAGTTTATTTCCAACATAAAAATTCCTGAAAAACGCCGCCGTGGAAAAAACCCTTAACCGAACTAGTGCGCCCCACCAGAACAGTGATTACAATGTGAACCTTTCCTTATCTCACTTTACGCGGATCGGGGAAAATCAGACTATCAGGGGTGGACAACGCTCAATTTCACCGGATGCTAGATACAAACCCTTGTGTCCCTATGAGCCAAGAGGGCGAGTCAAATTCAAAAGGGATGAAAATATAGCCGCAATTAAAATCCAAATCAGATAATTGTTCATACGTACAATCGTCTCATTAGACAAGGAGAATGATATGCTAGAATACTTGCAAACCGTTCTTAAGCCATCGCTCTTGGTAGTAACAGGTAGTGGAATAGGCAGTACGTGACATCTAAAACCTTGTCGATCCTGAACTCAAATTCGTGGGCCGTAGACGAAACGACCTTGGCAACGTCTGGTCGCGACCATAAGTTTCGCTGAGAAACCCTTACACATTCACCACACAGTAACGATTTCTCTCCATGCGCTTTCCATATTTTTGGAGCCGTTAAGGAAGAAATTCGTGGCCGTTGATTTTCCGCGGACGAAGAGGTGCGCATCTGGATACAATCATGGTTCCATAGGAAACTGCAAACGTTTTTCCAAGACGGCATTGCCCGTCTTGTCTCACAATACAATGAATTTATTAACGGTTACGGTGGTTACTTTTTTCCATATTTCTCATTTTTGTCTGAGTACACTTACATACGAGGAGCGTTCAATAAGTAATGCAACATATTTTTTTTCTCGACCATTTTCAGTTGAAAAAAAGAGGAGTTTGTTGAGGGACGTCGTGGAATATTCCTACTTCAGTCCCTGTAGTTTCATGAAGTTCGGATAGGGGGCGACGCTATATGTAGCCTTGAAAATGGCACCTGTAACGAGGGTGCGTTCGAAGCAGAGAGCTGTCATTGAGCTCCTTTTTGCTGAAAACCAGAGCATCGCAGATATTCATAGGCGCTAGCAGAATGTCTACGGAGACCTGGCGGTGAGTCGTTAAGCGAAGCGTCTGTCGCCATCGGGACAAGGTAGCGCAAACGTGTCCGGTCTCCCGCTTGGGGGTCCCGGGATCGATTCTCGGCCGGGTTGGGAATTTTCACTGCCGAGGACTGGGTCTTTGTGTTGTCTTCATCATTTCATCATCATCATCGTCATTCGTGACTGTGTAAAAAATTGGACTGTGAAAAACTTGGGACCTTGTACGGGCACTGATGACCGCGCAGTTCTACATCTACATCTACATCCATACTCCGCAAGCCTTCTGACGGTGTGTGGCGGAGGGTACCTTGAGTACCTCTATCTGTTCTCCCTTCTATTCCAGTCTCGTATTACTCGTGGAAAGAAAGATTGTCGGTATGCCTCTGTGTGGGCTATAATCTCTCTGATTTTAGCCTCATGGTCTCTTCGCGAGATATACGTAGGAGGGAGCAATATACTGCTTGACTCCTCGGTGAAGGTATGTTCTCGAAACATCAGTACCGAGCTACTGAGCGTCTCTCTTGCAGAATCTTACACTGGAGTTTATCATCTCAGTAACGCTTTCGCGATTACTAAATGATCCTGTAACGAAGCGCGCTGCTCTCCGTTGGATCTTCTCTATCTCTTCTATCAACCCTATCCGGTACGGATCCCACACCAGCGAGCAGTATTCAAGCAGTGGGCGAACAAGTGTACTGTAACCTACTTCCTTTGTTTTCGGACTGCATTTCCTTAGGATTCTTCCAATGAATTTCAGTCTGGCATCTGCTTTACCGACGATTAATTTTATATGGTCATTTCATTTTAAATCACTCCTAATGCCTACTCCCAGATAATTTATGGAATTAACTGCTTCCAGTTGCTGACCTGCTATATTGTAGCTAAATGATAAAGGATCTTTCTTTCTATGTATTGTCTACATTGAGATTCAATTGCCATTCCCTGCACCATGCGTCAATTCGTTGCAGATCCTCCTGCATGCAGTACAATTTTCCATTGTTATAACCTCTCGATATACTACAGCATCATCGGCAAAAAGCCTCAGTGAACTTCCGATGTTATCCACAAGGTCATTTATATAGTTTGTGAATAGTTGAGCACCCCGTAAACCAAACATCATCATCATCATCATCACCTCCCGCTTGCCGGCCGACCGCACACAGTTGTGACTCCTGCAATGTTGGAACGTGCGGACACTCTGATTCGAGATTATCGAAGAACCACAGTCAAACATCTCACTGCTCAGTCAGATGCCTTTGTTGGCAGTGTTGACACACTCCTGCAGTAGTTGGGGTATTTAAAGGTATGTGACCGCTGAGTTACTCACTACCTAACAGAAGACCATAAAAAGCAACAAAGGACCATCTGTGCGTAGTTACTTACGCGCTACGAAGCTGATCCTGACAATTTTTTGTCAAATATCTTCACAGGAGATGAAAAAAATTTCAAAATTTGTGGTAAATTTCTATGGCACCAAACTGCTGAGGTAATTTCTCCCTAGGCTTACACACTACTTAATCTAACTTAAGCTAACTTAGGCTAAGGACAACACAAACACTCATGCCCAAGGGAGGACTCGAATCTCCGAAGGGGGCAGCCAACGAACCGTGGCAAGATGCCCTCGACCACGCGGCTACCTCGCGCGGCACAGGCAATGAAATTTGCTTTCTTGACTTCGAACACGAAATTGAACGGCAATCCATTGAGCAGTGCCACACTATCTCGCCTCCGACGAATAAGTTCAAAGGTGCAACCTCAGCCGGTAAAGTCACGGCGGTGGTCATCTGGGACTCTTCTGTCCTCCCTCATGGTGCAACGATCGACTCTGAAGTGTATTGTGCCAGCACTAGGAAATTTGGGAACGGAAAATGGTTCAAATGGCTCTAAACACTATAGGACTTAACATCTGAGGTTGTCAGTCTCCGCCGGCCGCGGTGGTCTCACGGTTCTAGCTCGCGCAGTCCGGCACCGTGCGACTGCTGCGGTCGCAGGTTCGAATCCTGCCTCGGGCATGGATGTGTGTGATGTCCTTAGGTTAGGTTTAAGTAGTTCTAAGTTCTAGGGGACTTATGACCACAGCCGTTGAGTCCCATAGTGCTCAGAGCCATTTTTGTCAGTCTCCTAGACGTAGAACTACTTAAACCTAAGGACAGCACATACATCCATACCCGTTGGGAACCGACTTCAGCGTGTTCGTCGTCACAAATTGCAAATAAACTTGACCTTCTCCCTAATAAGGCCTCACTCAGATCTGCGCACCAGATAGAAGCTCACAAAACTTCACTGGACTGTTCTCCCTCATTCACCCGACAGCCCGGATTTCGCAGCTTCCGAGTTCCACTTGCTTGGCCCAATTGAAGGATGCACTCGGCGGCAAAGAGTACGTGGATGATGAAGAGGTTATTGATGCAGCAAGACGTTGGTTCCGTCGTCGACCAGTAGAGTCGTATCACACCGGCATAAAGGCCCTCCCAGTAAGGGGGCGTAAGGCCGTCGCATTGAACGGAGATTACGTTGAAAAATAGCGTTTTGTAACCAAAGAGGTGGGGAATAATATGATGTATTGGAATCCTGAATGAAACCAAACTGGTTTCAGAAAAAAATGTTGCATTACGTATTGAACGTCCCCCGTATAAATGACTTAGTAGATAACGTCGGAAGTTTCATAAGGCTTTTCGCGGTCGATGCTGTCGTATATAGAAAAGTCGCAATGACAGAAAATTGTAGCGAAATGCGGGAAGACTTGCAGAGGATCGACGCTTAGTGTATGGAGTGGAAACTCACCCTTGACATAAGCAAATGCAACGTATTACAAATATGTAGTTAGAAAGGTCCTTTACTGTATAATTGCAGGGCTGCAGAAGAATCACTGTAATCATTCCATAAAATATCTAGGAGTATACGTATGGAGCGATTTGAAGTGGAACGGCCACATAAAATTAATTGCGGGTAGAGGAGATGTCAAAGAATTCTCAGGAATTGTCAACGAAAGAAGTAGCTTACAAAACACTCGTTCGGCTAATACTTGAATATTGCTCGCCATTATGGGATCCGTGTCAGATACGACTGATAGAGGAAATAGATAATACTCAAAGAAGACCAGCACATTTCGTTAAAGGTTTATTTATTAATCGCGAAAGCTTCACGGAGTTGCTCAGCCAACTTCAGTGGCAGACGCTGCAGGAGAGGCGTTCTGCATCACGATGTGGCTTACTGTTGCAGTTCCGAGAGCGTATATTCCTAGATGGGTCTGCCAATATACTGCTTCCTCCCACGCATATCTCGCAGAAAGACCATCAAGATAAAAGTAGAGAGATTCGAGCCAGCACAGAGGCACACTAGCAATTTTGTCGCGAATCTTTCGCGACTGTAACAGGAAAAGGGGAAGTCTACTTTAACATCTAGATCTACATGGTCACTCGGCAATTCATAATTAAGTGCCTGACAGAGGGTTCATCGAACCACCTACAAGCTATCTCTATCGTTCCACTATCCAACAGCACGCGGGAAAAACAAATCCTGAAATCTTTCCGTGCGAGCTCTTGTTTCTCTTATTTTATTCAAATGGTTCAAATGGCTCTAAGCACTATGGGACTTAACATCTGATGTCATCAGCCCCTAGAACTTAGAACTACTTAAACCTAACTAACCTAAGGACATCACACACATCCATGCCCGAGGCAGGATTCGAACCTGCGACCGCAGCTGCCGCGTGGTTCCAGACTGAAGCGCCTAGAACCGCTCGGCGATGGCAGCCAGCTCTTATTTTATTATTATGATCATTCCTTCCTATGTATGTGGGCGCCAACATAAGATTTTCACACTTCGTGGAAAAAGTTTGTGAATGAAATTTCATGAAAAGATACTGCTGCAACGAAAAACATCTTTTTTTTAATGAGTACCAGATCAATTCGCGTATTATATCCGTTAAACTTTCTGACCTATTTCGCGTTAATGCAAAACGAGCTGCCGTTCTTTGATCTTTTTCGATGTCCTCCGTCAATCCTGTCTGATGCGGATCTCACACCGCACAGCAGTACTCCACAAGAGGGTGGACAAGCGGTCTCTTTAGTACACCTGTATTTTCTAAGTGTTTTGCTAATAAAACGCAGTCTTTGATTCGCTTTCCGCACAATATTATCTGCGTGATCATTCCAGTGTAATTTATTATTAACTGTAATTCCTAAGAATTTAGCAGAATTTACAGCCTGTTGATTTTTATTATTTATCGCATAACCGAAATTTTGCGCATTCCTTCTAGTACTCACGTGGATAATTTCACACTTTTCACTATGCAGAGACTACTGCCACTTTTCGCACCTTACAGGTCACAAAATCATTTTGCAATTGGTTTTGATCATATGATGACTTTCTAAAACGCTAAGTGACAGCAGCATCTACAAACAGTCTAAGAAGGCTGCTCAGATTGTCTCCAAACTCGTTTACGTAGATCATGAGCAATCATTAAAACAAAGGCGATTTTCGTTGCGACGGAATCTTCTCATGAAATTTCAATCACCAGTTTTCTCCTACAATTGTGAAAACATTCTGTTGGCACCCACCTACATAGGGAGAAATGATCATCACGATAAAATAAGAGAAATCAGGGCTCGCACGGAAAAATTTAAGTGCTCGGTTTTCCCGAGTGACGTTCGAGAGTGGAACGGTAGAGAGACAGCATGAAGGTGGTTCATTGAACCCTCTGTCAGGCACTTTATTGTGAATAGCAGAGTAATCAGGTAGTAGTAGATGTAGAACAGACGGCTTACAACACCTCCTTGGAAAACATCAGATATTCGACGAGTTTCCGACAGTCACTACGCCCTGTGATCCTTCTGATAGGAAATCACGAACCCAGTCGCACGACTGAGACCATACTCAAGAGGTACGCAATTTGAATGTAAGTCGCTTGTGATGAACGGTGTCAAAAGCCTTCCGGAAGTCTAAAAATATGGAATCTATTTGACATCCTCTGCCTTTAGGACTCATTACTTCGTGAGAATGAGCTATTTGTGTTTCACACGGACGATATTTTCTGAATCCGTGTTGGCTGTTTGTCAATAAATCGTTTTCTTTGAGGTAATCCACAATGTTCGAACAAAGTACACAGTTTCAAATCCCTACTGCAAATTGACGTTAGAGACGTGGGTCTGTAATTCATCGGATTACTCGTATTCCCTTCAAAATGGTTCAAATGGCTCTAAGCACTATGTGACTTAACATCTGAGGTCATCGGTCCCCTAAACTTAGAACTACCGAAACCTAACTAACCTAAAGACATCACACACATCCATGCCCGGGGCAGGATTCGAACTTGCGATCGTAGCAGCAGGGCGGTTCCGGAATGAAGCGCTTAGAACCACTCAGCCACAGCGGCCGGCGTATTCCCTTTCTAGTGTTCAAAATATCCTCCTCCACACATCGTAAGGTGGCTTTCGAAGTATAGAGACAGATGTACGTGTAGTTCTTATGCTTCACCCATACTCCTTCGCTCCTGGGTAGATGTTTTCGTGTAGTCCACTGCCCCCACGGAGCACTTTGCGTTCAGGGCGGGATTCCTGCAGGAAGTGCCAGTGCGGGCCTGGAGGTGAGGTACCCGCGCCGCCGGCTCTAGACGGGGCGCAGACGCCTCGCCGCCACATTTGCATGTATACGAGCGGCGGTGATTTGTAGCGCGCCTCAACGTTTCAATATCGTGACTGGGAGCGCCAGGATGGGCCATTATGCGAGCGCCCGCCAGCCACCGCCACGCACTGCCGCACTTGTCGCCTCGCGGAAGCCGAGCAGCCGCACACGCCGCCGCCGGCGACGCAACAGCCAGACGTAGCAACAGTCAGCGGTTCTCCTGTCGGCAGACAATGCATGAGCGACCCGAAACCAGAGCGTGCACATTTTCTGTTCTCACATGCCACTTCGGAAGGCGGACCCTCACTCCATTTCCAGTGTCTGGAAAAGTATCTAATTTCGTACATGTTCTTTCGAAGTATCCGAAAGGGCAGAGAAATTCTGATCCTGCAGCCATTATGCATCAATACACACAAAAAAAAAGTTTGGCATTAACTGCTACTGGGCATTGGTTTAAACCAAAGGGGAAAGTTGAATACTTGTGCTGTACCTGCATTCGAACCCTGGCCTCCTGATTACTACGCTGACTTCCGAAATAAATACGCAACTGAACTTATAAAGAGATTCCCAGCACTAAACCGTATTTCACTTACTTCGTGTCTTGACAAGTATTTTTTGCAGATATCTCGAAAACAGTGCACAGCATACAGCAGCTAAGCAACCTTAAAAACTATGACTGAAAATTCCGTACCACAAAGTGCAATAAGCGTACTTACGTAAAGGCCGGCCGCGGTGGTCTAGCGGTTCTAGGCGCTCAGTCCGGAACCGCGCGACTGCTACGGTCGCAGGTTCGAATCCTGCCTCGGGCTTGGATGTGTGTGATGTCCTTCGGTTAGTTAGGTTTACGTAGTTCTTAAGTTCTAGGCGACTGATGACCACAGATGTTAAGTCCCATAGTGCTCAGAGCCATTTGAACCATTTTTTTACATACGTAAGAAACAGAATGAAGGGTGGGAATTTTAGCTAACAGGAAATGACTTCCAACAAAATTCAAATGTAACTCTATATACAAAAGCAATACTTGAAAAATTAACTGAATGTTCACAATAGTACCTACATAAAATGACTTTAAGAAATAACTGTAAGCAAGGGGAATCTCATCTTCCTATGAGAGCAATCCACTTAACAGTCCCACTATTTGATCTTCTTAATTACAATCTGAACACCACGAAACGATGCTACTCTTGCGTGCTTGCCTCAATCTTCCAGAAAAACTCACAAATAATCTCCTTAGCTTCTCTCTCCATAATTGCATCAAAAATATCATTCTCCATCCAGAAAAACAAATAATCTCCTTAGCTTCTCTCTTCATAATTGCATCAGAAATATTCATACACCAATTCCATCAATCTCGTACCACACTTATAATGAAAATTTCCAGACCATTCCTCAAAATACATCTGTTACTCAACGCTACTTAACTTAGAATGCATATACTCGTAACTTCGCTAGCGCTCTCAGGCAGAGGTTATGTAGGAACACGAAGATATTGTAGCAATAGACAACAATTACTCAGCTACATGGCTTTGCTCTGTTTGAGCTATTATATATCGATATTTACAGTCACCAAAAAAATACATATACCTCACAATATGTTCAGTGATGAAGAGGTCCCATTATCCGAGGAGCGTAGCGGAGGCCGGCCGCTATACTATACATTAACATTCTCATTCAGTGCTCTGTACTGAACATACTGGTCTGCAGCTCGTGGTCTTGCGGTAGCGTTCTCCCGGGTTTGATTCCCGGCGGGGCCAGGGATTTTCCCTGCCTCGAGATGATGGGTGTTGTATCGTCTTCATCATCATCATTCATCCTCATTACGGTCGGATGAAGGCAATGGCAAACCACCTCCTCTAGGACCTTGCCTAGTACGGCGGTGCGGATTTCCCGCATCGTCCTCTTCGCTCAGATGGTTCAAATGGCTCTAAGCCGTCTGGGACTTAACATCTGAGGTCATCAGTCCCCTAGACCTAGAACTACTTAAACCTAACTATCATAAGGGCATCACACACATCCATGCCGAGGCAGGATTCGAACCTGCGACCGTAGCAGGCGCGTGGTTCCGGACTGAAGCGTCTAGAATCGCTCGGCCACAGCCGCCGGCGAACTTCATTTAATTTCAACTTCAAAACAGCTGTCTTTTCCATATTTCCTGCTAAACTGAACTTATTAACAGGAGCTCTGTGCTGTGTACACCTTGCTGAGCGTGTTTTTGTAAACGTAAGGTTGTTTACGTATTTCATAAGACATTCAATGACCGAATATCATATCAAGACTCTTCTTATTCTTATTTAATGTCCTTTGGCGCAATTGATGGATGAAGCTTATCCTACTACATTTTTACATAACTGGATGATTCCTTACAAGAGCGAAACATATTATTGTAATCATAAAAACAATTTTCCATCGAGACTCTTTTCATTCTCAAAGTCTCGTAAAAAAAAATGGTTCAAATGGCTCTGAGCTGTGGTCATCAGTCCCCTAGAACTTAGAACTACTTAAACCTAACTAACCTAAGGACATCACACACATCCATGCCCGAGGCAGGATTCGAACCTGCGACCGTAGCGGTCGCACGGTTCCGGACTGCGCGCCTAGAACCGTGAGACCACCGCGGCCGGCTAAAGTCTCGTAAAGGTTTGAAGCTATGTCTAACGTTTGTTGGAGGTCCCTAGAGCTTTAATTCTCATACAGTAGATGAATGTGGTCTGGGTGGCTTGTGTGCAATGATTTATGCTAACTCAGCACACGTACATGTTTCTAACTGTAATATTTCACTTATTGTGTTAAGCCTTTAATGTAAGATCATAGCTCGAAGTGAGTAGATTACGGCAGCAATTTAAATTTTTAAATTCGCTCAATAACTGTATGAAATTCTGAAACTGAATTTTTTATGCCGCTGGAAGTCATTAGATATGCAATCTGCAATAGAAACAGAGCTGTTTAGTGGTATAGATACCACAGTGTAGGCCCTGTCGTTTTTCACGATTTAAGAACTTTAACCTGTTTTACAGCCTGATGCACTTCTTTTCGCCGCATTCACCCTTAACCTAAAGGTTCAAAAAATGGTTCAAATGGCTCTGAGCACTATGGGACTTAACTACTGAGGTCATCAGTCCCCTAGAACTTAGAACTACTTAAACCTAACTAACCTAAGGACATCACACACATCCATGCCCGAGGCAAGATTCGAACCTGCGACCGTAGCGGTCACGCGGTTCCAAACTGACGCGCTTAGAACCGCACGGCCACACCGGCCGGCTTAACCTAAAGGTTTCTCACCGTATTTTAAATGTTTGTCTATCTTATTTAATGAGGTGATGGTCGACAATAAACCCAGCATTTGCGTAAATGAGCGTGGAAAATCTCCCAAAAAATACACTCTGGCTGCCCGGAGTACCAGACCACTGGTTGTTGATATGCCGTGCGTGTTCAATTCGGTAGTTAGCGAGCTGGTTTCGACTACATCAGTGTCTATGATTAAGAGTCAAAGTTTTTCCTAAAGCATTCTACCGAAAAATTAAGAACAAATGTAGACTAGCCCATAAAGCCGGCTAATTTTGATGCCAAATGGATTTATTATCAACGTTGGTTGCACTAATTTTTTAATGGCTTGTTTCGGTTCAATATGAACCATTTTCAGCCTTGTAGACAGCAGTAAAATATCTAATCACCAAATGGTTCAAATGGCTCTGAGCACTATGGGACTCAACTGCTGAGGTCATTAGTCCCCTAGAACTTAGAACCAGTTAAACCTAACTAACCTAAGGACATCACAAACATCCATGCCCGAGGCAGGATTCGAACTTGCGACCGTAGCGGTCTTGCGGTTCCAGACTGCAGCGCCTTTAACCGCACAGCCACTTCGGCCGGCTAATCACCAAATGCTCTACGAAAATAGACAATATTATCATGCCATACCATAATCACACATCAGATGCACCGGAGGTACCTGTCTATACCGGTTACAGGAGTAACCCGTCCAACATCACCAAAATTTGCTTGCTACGTCTCATAATAAAATGATGGTTTCGTAGGATCCGCGTTATTAATACAGACCACAAGGCTACTGCCAACCAGTGGCGTCTGGTACACTATGTGATCAAAACTGGAAATCACTTACAAGTCCGTGTCGCCCTCTATCGGTAATGCTGGAATTCGATATGGTGTTGGCCCGCCCCTAGCTTTGATGATAGCTTCCACTCTCGCAGTGATACGTTCCATCAGATGCTGGAAGGTTTCTTGTGGAATGGCAGCGCATTCTTCACGGAGTGCTCCACTGAGGAGAGGCATCGATGTCGGTCGGTGAGGCCTGGCACGAAGTCGGCGTTCCAAAACATCCCAAAAGTGTTCTGTAGGATTCAGGTCAGGCCTCTGTGCAGGCCAGTCCATTACAGGGATGTTATTGTCGTGTAAACACTCCGCCGCAGACCATGCGTTATGAGCAGGTGCTCGATCGTGTTGAAAGATGTAATCGCTATCCCCGAACTGCTCTTCAACAGTGGGAAGCAAGAAGGTGCTTAAAACATCAATGTAGGCCTCTGCTGTGATATTGCCACGCAAAACAACGAGGTGTGCAAGCTCTCTACACAAAAGACACGACCACACCTTAACACCAAACCCCACCGCCTCCGAATTTTACTGTTGGCACTACACACGCTGGCAGATGACGTTCACCGGCACACCCTGCCATCGGATCGCCACACTGTGTACCGTGACTCGTTAATCCACACAACGTTTTTCCACTGCTCCATCGTCCGACGTTTACGTTCCTTACACCAAGCGGGGCGACGTTTGGCATTTACCGGCGTGATGCGTTGCTTATGAGCAGCCGCTCGACCATGAAATCCAATTTTTCTCACTTCCCGCCTAACTGTCATAGTACTTGCAGTGGATCCTGATGCAGTTTGGAATTCCTGTGATTTGGTCTGGATAGATGTCTGTCTATTATACATTACGACCCTCTTCAACTGTCCGCGCTCTCTGTCAGTCAACAGACGAGGTCGGCCTGTACGCTTTTGTCCTATACGTGTCCTTTAACGTTTCCACTTCACTATCACATCAGAAACAGTGGACTTACGGATGTTTAGGAGTGTGGAAATCTCGCGTACAGACGTATGACACAAGTGACATCCAATCACCTGACCACGTTCGATGTCCGTGAGTTCCGCGGTGCGCCTCCTTCTGCTCTCTCACGATTTTTAATGACTACTGAGGTCGCTGATATGGAGTACCTGGCAGTAGGTGGCAGCACAATGCACCTAAATCAAAAATGAATGTTCTTGGCGATATCCGGATCCTTTTGATCACATAGTGTACATTTGCCACATTTAGATAAAACATGTAGCTCACACCCAGTTGATAATAATTATTATTTGTATGATGAGAACGCTGTTCTTGGAGATGATTAATTAAAATGTGATTCGTTGACGTTAAAAGATACCATAAATACATCATAGAATCTTAGTAATTTAAAAGACGGCGGCATCAATGTCCATGGCGTTGCTCTAGGCCAGTCTAAGTCGTGGCTTGCTTCCTCATGTGATCGCCGTATTGGTGTCGTGCCAGGATCCGGCTGCTCGTCTGCTGACCGCCGCCGTGGGCAGTGTGGCGCGCAGGAGGACCTCTTCACCCTCATCAGGCGCAGGATACGCACATGTTACAGATGTCCCGTCGCACACTTTCTCTCTTCTATGACCATTCATCTGCAACAATAATCCCCTTAGTAAGCCGTCATAAATGTTGAAATAAGCATTACGAGTGAATTCGTCCTATCTTTCAAAATTAGGCTTCGACCTTGCTTTTTTTTAGTATAAATTTCAAGCTCCCCTATAACGTTGAGGTACCGCTCCTTGGAGTTATGTGTAGAATGTCGAAATTTTGCTCAATGTTCGTGATCGAATGCTTTTAAAGCTGCTATATGTACCCCAAACACTGTTTTGTTTTGAGTGTGTGTGTGCTCACTGCATCTGGTTTCCGAGTTTGCTCTATATACTGTGCACTGCAGTCATTGCAACTGATCCTATAAACACCTTAATCCTGAAGCTTATCACAATAATTTAACTCCAAGGACATTATACCAAGTTTTGCAAAATTTTCATGTTCACTGTGAGCCCACGTTGCTAGGTAGCATCTTTCTTCTCTTCTTACTCAGCTCAAAGTTTCCATCCTACTTCTAGGAATATTCTCAGAAGTTACTGAAGTGACTGTGGTCATTTAGCTCATCAACCCCTGAAGAAGATCCCAGCAGTAAGTTTGGAACTTTGACATGAGGGTGAACAAAAAATCGCGACCTGACAACTTGTACATATTTTAATATTAATGTCTCTAAATTAGTTCTCTGTCAATGAACGTCTGCCTGTAAGCAAACTGACAGAAATTTCAGTAAAAATCCTTCTTTTCATACTAGAATAAGTCATTTTTTCCAAAACGAGAATGAAACCCAAGCTGCCTTGATCGCTTTACTAGCGTTAATTTCCCAGAAATGTATTTTGTTTTGTACAGAGAAGTACAACCAAGTCCCTCAAGATTTTCCACGTATTTTGCTGTCGCGAACTGAAACGCGTGTTGTTCAGGTGAACTATTTGCTTGCGAGAGAGCGGAGCTAGCTCGTCCTCTAGCAGTTTGCGGTGCCGTACAGAATTAAAGAGAAACCGTGAGAGCGCCGAGTTAAATGTGCTGGGAAAGAAACAGCCATTCTTCGTGACCTACATTTGGTGGTAACCGGGAACGTCGCGGCTTCATTAGCGTAGATTTCCTCGCTTGTTTTAAAGTCTTCTCTGTCCCCCGCTGCTCATAATACTGTAGCTGCTGCTGTAACTAACAACTGTAAACACGAATTGGCATGAGTAAAGATCCGCGAAGAGATTGCGAAAGACATACTACCTCTACACAGTGCGATTTCTTTGTCGGAATATTTTATCGCTGATTTGGTTCCCGACCGTTGCAGAGTAGATGTACTAAACTGCAATATTCGACTGCTACGGATCCCCTAATTAATAATTCGTCTCCTTTCTTGTGTTTTACTGGAGGTGACATCAAACACCTACAGCGATCTGTAGCCTCTGTCTATACGAATTTCTTTGCGTTGTTGTAACAACACACCACGTCCGTCACAGTGGTTTATACAGGCAATGATCTCTGTTCCCCTTCACTTTGTGCCACGAGAGATACATCCACTTGGTGTCTCACTTAAGCTTTTTCACCTGAAACGAGTGTCCATTTTAGCGAGACGTCTTAGAAATGAATATCAGCAAAATTATGCCAGCCACGCGTAGCAGAACTACAGCTGGAACTGATGTGTAGTTGCAATAACATACTCTTCAGCCGTACAGATCTTTGGTTCAATCTAATCGCGAAAATGGGACAGGCTGATCCATGGATGGCGAATTGTGAGGGCTAGAAACGACGTAGAACTACATTCCAGGACAGTTGCACGACATGGAATAAAAGGCCTCAGTAGTGTGAACAAATTGAATGCGTGGTTTGTCAGGATGAAAAGTTTACAAGGAATGTTACTATCGTCTGTCTAAGCATAATTCAAATTTAACACTATTGTAAATCGTATCATTTGTGTGTGCTGTGATCCTGTAATTTATAGTTCCTCCTCCTCTTTTGTGAGTAATTAAATGTTATTTGTTTTATGTGGTTATCAAGAAGGAAAGACTGAATTATCTTAATGACGGAAGTGGTTTTAAAAATCGGCACAATCAGTGATCGTTGGTCCGATACAAACAGAATGATGCGTAACCGTGGAAAAAAAATATAATTATTTCAACGCTAGTATCTGCGTTGCGTAGCAGTTAAATAGATCGGGGTTCGCAAAACAAATTTTGGATAAACACATGTTCTTTTATTGATCATAAAACGTGAATTTGAGGCTGCAGCAATGGCGGACGATCAATAACATCACCGTATTAGTAACATCGTCATTTTTCGCTCACCTATTACAGTCTTGAAAAACACATTTAAAAGGAAGGTTGGGACACCAAATATTAGTCATGTGAAAAAATTACTTCAACTTTGGATCATATGTAATTAATCTAACTTGTACAACATCACCTTCTGCTTTTCCTGCAGATAGGAGAAGCGCCAGGAAGCAAATGATACAAAAGGAACTAAGCTAGACCTAACACTCGTTTTAAAACAAAAACGTAGCGAAAATATTTTAACGAGGTTATAATTCTACATCATCTCAGATCTTGGAAGGATGTGGATTCTCTTTCATAAATTTTCTGAATTTAATTCTTTACTATTATTCTCAATTCTAACTTTTACTTGATGACTCAGATGATGTGGTGTAGAGTGGGTACCTGCGTGGTGAACGTAGACTTGCACTTAACAACTGCCTGTTTGTTATGTGACAATTTTTATAAAATGCACCAGATTCATAAATTAATTTTTTTGTGTGCCGTGCTACTAAATTATGAGGGCCCTTTTCTGACAAAACTACTTCCTATCTTCACCAGTTGTTAACCATGTGGAGCACCTATCATTTGCCTTAGAACAAACTGTGCTTCACCAGTGTCAGCAAAATAATAATAATAATAATAATAATAATTTTCCTTCACTGCGGCAGCGGGGTTTCTGTGTAGCCATCATTGTCGTTTAAAATGCATCGTTAACCGGACTCCAACTCAGTGGCGTTATTCGCTATCACTGTACGTATAAAGCGCAGAACAAATCACCGAACATTCAGATAGAGATGATGTTAAAAACGGAAGAAAGGTTTTCGCCTGGAAGCAAAAATAAAGCAATAAATAGGCTAAAAGCAAATACGCCACATTTCACAATTAGAAAAGGCAAAGAAAGGATTACTCATCACAGACATCTTGACGTGCAACGAAGAGAAACAGTCTGGAAGTCACTTGTTTTCAAGAATGAAAGAAGGTTGTTGTTGTGCTCTTCAGTCCGAAGACTGATTTGAGGCAGCTTTTCACGCCATCTGTCCTGCGCGAACTTCATCTCTGCTTCACTACTGACACTTCCGTCCGTTTGAACCAGCGTACTGTAGGCAAACCTTGTCTCGCTCCCTTCAGTACTGGATTAACTACCTCGTGTCCTATGAACCGATCACTTCAAAAAACGTTCAAATGTGTGTGAAATCCTATGGAACTTAACTGCTAAGGTCATCAGTCCCTAAGCTTACACACTACTTAAGCTAAATTATCCTAAGGACAAACACACACACACCCATGCCCGAGGGAGGACTCGAACCTCCGTCGGGACCAGCCGCACAGTCCATGACTGCAGCGCCTGAGACCGCTCGGCTAATCCCGCGCGGCAACCGATCACTTCATTTAGTCAAGTTGTACCATAAATTTCATTTCTCTCCAGTTTGATTCAGCACATCACCATTAGTAATCCGATCTACCCAGCAGTCCTTCACAGCAACACTTTGCAGAAGCTTCTCTGGTCCTCTTGTGGGAACTGTTTATCGTTCGCTCTCCATACAAAGAAGGAAGAGAGAGAGAGGAAAAAGTAATAGAGTATCAGCCTGACATCCATAAAGTCCTGGATCCGTGGGTCAGCTCCAGATAATATTTTTAAATGGATCGTCTTCAAAGATTTGTTAAATTTTGGTGTTTATACACTAACTTCAATTTTATATAGAGGATGCTCTAAAATTCCCTTGACAAACTTCTAGGACCTGTAGAGGGGACTGAGCAGACAATATTTTGAATTAGAACACAAGCCTGGAAACGTGGAACAAACGGGCCAACGATTTGAACACTGATGAAAAGGCCGAGGTGGTCCAATCGGATGGCCTCCGCGATCACAGAATTTGACTCCATTCGACTTTTTCCTCTGGGGTCCAAGGAAGAGTTTGGTTTGTGAGACTCCTGTAGAGACAGAAGAAAACGTGGTGATACGAGTTGTGGTCGCTTCAAGACAGTTTTCAGACACACAGATCGTGTTTGTAACAACATCATCCGTAGGTACAAAGTGTGCACCGAACTTGGTGGTCACCACTTCGAACCATACTTGTAGTGGATTAGAATGCTAAACCTCCTTTGAAAGGGACAGTTTAAGTTTAACTGTAAACAACAGTGTTTGTGAAAACTGATTAAGTTTCCTTTTCGTTTCTTTGTTTATTACTGAGTGGAATTGTAAATGGGTCACGCCTGGGCACGGAAACGGTACATTTTCGGACATCGGTTCCAATCCAAAATATTTTGTGATCAGTCCTCTCTACAGGTCCTAAAGTCTGTAAGGGGAATCTTACAGCAGCCTGTGTACACTGTTTACTAATGCAGTTGTAAAAAAATCGAATTTAAGAAAATATGCAGATAGTACAAAAGAATTGTTTGCGCCACCGTAATAGCTTAGCAAAAGAAAGTAAAATACTCACGAGAACAAAAAATTTTCCCAAGATCCCATGCCATCGAGCAGTAGCCAAGAACATTTCTTGCGTGGTCTGCGGTACAGATTCACTACACGTCCTCAATGTTTTCCCAAAAATTGCCCTTCTTATAACAAACTTTATTTTTCCTTGCCACTTCACATAACTTCGTAGCAATTGGATGTATTACAATTCGACATCCATAAACAAAGATAGTTCACCAAGTTCACCACCGTGAGGTGGCTTGCGGAGTATCTATGTAGACGTAGACGCAGAGTGCATTTCTCATGAGTAAGGATGTGTAGAAAGTCGGAGGCACACACATCACTGAGGCCGACGACGAATTAAGAGTCGCGACGCGCCTTTCCTTCTGCACACAAGCTGTGGGAACGGGAGCGCCGACTTTCGGCACCGTCGCTATCTTCAAAGCGTCCCACTGCTGCTGCTGCCACAGCACAGCACTGATCGCGCTCTTATCGCCGGCTACACACAGCACACACTGTAATGACGGGGTAGAGTTGCTGGGCTCTGAACGATACTGCTCACACACAAAAGTTTGGCGTCCTGCAATAAGAACGTCACTCTGACTAAGATGACTGCAAAGTTTAATGTGCGTCTCGAAGACTACTACGACTAAAGATAATACTGAGTTTAATATGTGTCCGGAGAACACAGTCCCCACCAAACCAATGTGCCGGGAACAGTTGATACAAGACATTGATGACAGAACTGATATTTACAAACCTTTTGTAAACAAGATGAATAAAAAGAAAGATTCGGTGCTGCGGGGATATAAGGTTCGAAAAAGCTGAACTGCCGACGAATGGAAACATGTAATGTATAATGTGGAGTCCACTTTTAGGACCATACATACTAGCAACAGATCGAAACGATCTGTCTCCAGATCGCACATGTGTGCCCATATCTGTACCGGTCGTCGTAGTTTCCATGAAGTCGGATGAATCACCAACGATAAATAGCACGTGTCTGGCTGTCTGAGCCCTATTTGTTTATCTTCTATGTGTGGTTGTCCGGTTCTGGTCCGTTTGTAGAGTCGTCCCGTGTTAACGAGTCACTCTGAAATGAAACGATCGCATGGCATTACTGGTCGGAAGACCCTATATGGGGTTGCCTGACTGCCTGGTGCAAGTCTTCCTACTTGACGGTACTTCGACGACTTGCGCGTCGATGAAGATGAGATGAAGTGGTTAGGAAACCCAGACATACAGTCACCGAGCGAAGAAAGTCTTCGACTCGGCTGAGAATCTAATCCGGGACCCCGCGATCTAGGGGCAGCGAAAAACTAAACTAAAACAAGAGTTTCCTCTTACATTAAAAAGGTATGCAAATACACATAAAACTGGTGTGCCTCATGCCCCATATTCAACTAACAATGAACTAACTAAAAGAGATAATAGTAAGGTTAAAAAACATGTAGTTACGTGTTTGTATGTCATGCTGAAGTGGTGGCCATGGACATCCAGGAATCACTGCCTTTGTGTGGTGACGTTACCAGCAACACGCTGTAATTCTGCAGGTGTGATGTTAACTTCTCCAGTAATGTTCTGTTTAAGATTAACTATTATTCGAGTATTGTCAGCAAACACTATGCCTTCTAGTGTGTCCCATAAATAAAAAGAACACAACGTTAAGTCCGGGAACCAGAGGCAAGTCTGTCTTCAGGGAACACTTTGGTTGTATGTGTGAGCGGTTGCTTCATCTTGTTGGAATACTGCATACAGCGTATCTACATCTGTTAATTGTGCGTAGAATGAGTCAAGGATCTCCAGATACCTGGCACAGTTTAAGGTGTAACTGAAAAGCATGGGGCCAATAATGCGCATGCCGGACAACACACTCCAAATGCGCATGCCGGACAACACACTCCAAAAACCTATCTACTGAGTGGAGAGGTTCTTCATGCTGAATATGTGGGTTGTCCTGCAGCTAGTGTCTGCAATTCTGGGAGTCTACATAACCTAACAAATGAAACCAGGCCTCATCTGACAAGAAGTAAAGCAAGCAGGTGATGTTAACAGCCAGTTACAGTAATGACCTCTTTTCTTCCTGGTTTTCAGATTTCAACTCTTGCACCACACTCACACGATAGGCTTTTAATGTCATATCTTTTAATACACGATGACACGATGTACAAGATACACCAACCTGATGCGATAATCTGCTTATCGACATTCAGGAACTTCTCATAATGCTCATGCGAATTTCGTCTACAGTTTCAGGGCTCCTCATTGTCGCCAATTCCTCTGCACATTCCGAACAGATCCTACAGCCCACCATTTCTTGTGCACATCTCGAATAGTCGTGGTCGTGGGGAGTTTCCTAGCACGATACTTGAAACATTACTTTATATTCCTTTATGGAGCCTGTCTTTTGTAACACTCCGCAAACATCAATTTGCTGCTCTAATGCAAACTACCACATTTCTGAAACAACTCAACAATATAAGCTTCTCACAACAACTGACACACGAACCCACAGCTGCACTCAGCTTTCCGATCAAATGCAGTGTAGCCAACTTTCGAGGCAATGTTACCACTTCACAATCAATTCGACAAGAGATAATTAACTGGTACGGGAGGTATACCAGTTTTATATCAGACACCTTGCACAAAACTTTGACACTCTTGTATTTTGTACTGGCAAGCATTGTGAACCTTGTGTTTTAGACATAGGAATCGTAGGAACCATTCCATTGATCCATCGCTGTCATTGCCTTAATCAATTTAGATAGGGAATGGGAAATGTTACTGTTGATGGAGCCGCCATCCTACCGATTGAGAGTCTAATGTCTGACCACTGTGTCACATTCGCTTGATTATAATTTAACGGTTAACACTTTTAATACCTTTTTTCGGTAAGTAGCATGTAAGTTTTAGCAGATTCGCCGAAAAAAGTAGCTGACAGGTGGCAGCACTGTTGCCAGCTTTCACCTGCAAAGCACGAACGACTGCAGGCGAAAACAATAGCCGTCTACAGACATGCGACAACACTGACACAGCAGCGTTGCCATAGAGACGTAAACGAAATCGAGTTACCTAACTGGTCGAGGTAGACGCGAGAAGCAGCCAAACCAAGTCTACTGCAACTATCGGGGAACGTCTTTCGTCGATTCTGCTATAGTTGAGACACTTGCTTACTGCCTAACATACAGTTCCTAACAACATCGTCGCACTACAAATTTTATCAATTTCAACCCCAGTTCCTTTGCCTTCCCTTGTGATTCTAAATAAGAAGACCTAAGGCTACATCACCGACTACACCTCAGCACTCACTGACCGGAAAACTAACTTGGTAATTTTCCTTCCATGTGGCTTGTTCTATGAATACCTGAAAGTTGTAACCTCATCGTCTTAACGAAAGAGATTTCGGAACCAGATTTTAAATTGTAAGACACTTCCAGGGACAAATGTGGACTCTGTCCACAATTTATTGGTTATGAACTGTAGATTAAGACTAAAGAAATTGAAAAAGGTAGAATATTAAGGAGACGGGAGCTAGATAAGTTGAAAGAGCCAGAGGTTGTTGAGGGTTTCAGAGGTAGCATTAGGCAGCAGTTGACTAGAATAGGAGAAAGGAATACAGTGTAAAACGAATGGGTATCTTTGAGAAATGAAATTATAACACACCACCCGTCACTTATCTGGTTTTCGCGTGTGTTCACCCCAGCTAATTGACTAACAGATCAACAGAGAGTGCAAAACTGCCGCAATATCAGATAACACAAAGAAAGTAATAAGGCCCTGTGACTCCTGATTGAACTGCGGTGGCAGTGGTGACATTAATTGATTCAGAATTGATCCCTTTTAATTAAAAAGGGGTGCAAATTGATGTTATATTCAGGTATTGAACACCAGATGCAAATGTTGAACATAAAATTAATTAAGAAAGTGACTTGGGATTTCAACTACTTGATTGAAAACAGATGCAGTCGACTAGCACAAATTTATTTTAACTCACGACCTTCAATCACCACATTACATGACTCTCCTAACAGACAGTGGGAATAAATTGCGATTACGTTGAGTAAAACGTGATAAATCAAAATTAATTCCTATCGAGTGACCCAGGCGTAATGCAAGTACAAGAAGAATTCTACAATACACGGCCCATGAAACCCCCGTGGAAACTTTGCTGGCATGATCCAACAAATTAATCAGTGGCCTAACTCAAGCCAGAGCAGGCGCAATATCACCGAATTCAGCGTGGCGGGCGGCGTCATTGTGCGGACGTCGGCCAGCCTCGTGGTGCTGCAAGACTGCGCTCTTCTATTCACTCCTAGCTATCTTGCTCAGTACATAGCTGAACGAAAACTTTCTATCTCCAAGCTCAATCTTTCCGTTTTCTAAGTCATAAACTTCAGAGATGGTCACTCTCTCTCAGGCAAACTGAGTAAAGAATGCCACATCTGCACTCTTGGCAAGCTGGTAAAGGAAGACCTCTACGGAGACTTCTGCCAGTCCGCTCTTAGCCTCGGTTTCCCCCTCCAGCAAAATCACTTACGCCAATTGCAGCGCAAGTCGCATTAATTATGCGTCGCTTCCCAGTGCTGACCAATGCCTGCTCGGGGAAGTGAACAAATTCCCACAAAATTTCCCTTCCTCTCGACCTCTGCTATTTAGCTCCTCCCAGGCCACTCATCAAGGTTAGCATCTGCATGAAACACCAATTTTTCCGAAATTCTGACTCCCAGGAGAGTACTTCAAATTCCTTGGTCCTACGTTCCCACAGGAGGCTGGCATATTTCATTCTGTCACTCTTCACCTGATTTACTTCAGGCTCCGTGGATCGTGAATTCAGCGTGAAGTTGCTATAGTCACAAACACGCATATTTCGGCCTCTGTTGGCCACTGCACCATAGCTTTGCGCGGCTTTCTCGCATGTTTCACTGAAAACGGGACGACAGACATTTATCAACAGGTGTACAAGTTCTCCGTCTGCTTCCCGGTACACCAGCATGGGGTCAACCACTCCCTCACTGTCACTCATCTTAAGGCAGCAGGAGGCCGTGTCCTGTTATAGCTTTCTCACAGTTTGAGCCGCCCTAAGCTGCCTATTGTCGCTTCCCTTCGCCAGTCCCCAGCCGCGTGCTGCCACACAGCCATGGTTAACTCTGAATACTTCCCTGGGATAAACTAGCCTCCAGTAAATCGATGCGTTTCCACAAAGTTTTCATGTCGTGTGAATTACTTTAAAACCATCACCCAACATTAATTATTCCAATACCCTCTACTAGATGTATTGTGCCTTGTCAGTCATTTTTCTTCAGCCCTACTGTTCGCTCAACGTGAGTTCGGTGATCTTTAATGACTTCATGTAAGAGGCATCTTACAAAATAGTGAAGGTAGCAGAGGATCAAATAGGTTAAAAGACTGAGCCTAGTAGGCTTCCATGGATAACACAGGAGGTATGAAATTTAACTGATGAAAGGAAAAATTAAAAAATGCAGCAAATCAAGGAGGTGAAAGGGAACACGGATGTCTAAACATGATAGATAGGAAGTGCAAAATGGCTAAGCAGGGGTGGCTAGAGGACAAAAGTAAGGATTTGGAAGCATATATCACAAGGGGAAAAATGCCGCCTACGGGAAGATTAAAGACACCTTTGGTGCAAAGAGAAGCAGCTGTTTGAATAACAAGATCTAAGATGGAAGATCAGTCCCAAGAAAGAAGAGAAAGCTGAAAGGAGTATATAGAGGATCTATACAAGTAAGATGTACTTGAGGGCAATATTAGAGAAATGGAAGAGGACATATACGAAGAGCACAAGAATCTGACCCTGCACTGAAGGACCTAAGCCAAAACAAGGCCCCAGGAGTAGACGACATTCCGTTAGAACTACAGATAGCCTTGGCATCAGCCTTGATAAAACTCTTTCATCTGTTGTACAAGATGTATCAGACAGGCGAAATACCCTCAGATTTCAAGAAGAATATAATACATCCAATTCCGAAGGTTCAGATGGTTCAAATGGCTCTGAGCACTATGGGACTTAACATCTATGGTCATCAGTCCCCTAGAACTTAGAACTACTTAAACCTACCTAACCTAAGGAAATCACACACATCCATGCCCAAGGCAGGATTCGAACCTGCGACCGTAGCGGTCACGCGGTTCCAGACCGAAGCGCCTAGAACGGCATGGCCACACTGGCCAGCGATGTAATTTAATCTGCACATTGAGCAAGCAGTAAAAGCCACCACAGAAAAAGTTGGAGAAGGAATTAAAGTCCAGGGAGAAGAAATAAAAACTCTGAGGTTTGCCGATGGCATTGTAATTCTCCAGAGACAGTAAAAGGCTTGGAACAGCAGTTGAGCGGAATGGACAGGAGGATATAAGATAGACACCAACAAAAGAAAACAAGGATAATGGACTGTAGTCGAATTAAAACAGGTGATATTGAGAGAATTACATTGAGAAATGAGAGATTAAAACTAGTAGATGAGTGTTGGTATATGGGTAACAAAATAACTGATGATGGCCGAAGTAGAGGGGATATAAAATGTAGACTGGCATTGGCAAGATAAGCGTTTCTAAAGAAGAGAAATTTTTTAATATCAGATACAGGTTTAAGTGTCAGGAAAACTTTTTTAAGGTATTTGTCTGGAGTGTAGCTATGAATAGAAGTGAAACGTGGACAATAAACAGTTTAGAGAAGAAGAGAAAAGAAACTTTTGAAATGTGGTGCTACAGAAGAATGCTGAAGATTAATGGGTAGATCACGTAGCTATTGAGGAAGTACTGAGTAGAATTGGGGAGAAAAGAAATATGTGGCGCAACCTGACTAGAAGAACGGATCGGTTGGTAGGATACATTCTGAGACATCAAGAGATCACCAATTTGGTACTGGAAGGAAGTGTGGGGGAGGGGGGGAGGGTAAAAATCGAAGGGGAGGCCGAGAGGTGATAACAGTAAGCAGATTCAGAAGGATGAAGGTCGGAGAAGAAGAGGACTGAGTAGGAGAAAGTAGCATGGAGAGCTGCATCAAACCAGCCTTAGGACTGAGGATGAAAACAACAACAGCAACAACAACAAAATTCACCCAACTTCGTAAGACCATATTTTCTACAGGATTAAAGATAGGAAATTGAGATGAAAATTTAAATTACGCACCAAACTAAAAGTTTACCGTTGCGTCCAGTTGTAAGTTACCAGCTTATTTGGCTAACGGCTGGAGTCCTCACTAGTACAACTAACTCGGTTGCTGGATCGTTGGTTCGACAATGTGCGTCGATTGGAGATGGCGAAAAATACTTTCTCCATTCTCCGATTCGACGATTGCAATTCAGTTAGAGCTCTGCGGCATGATTTTCGCTGAGATGTACAACCTTGAAGATGGCTCGGCCTTGAGGACCATGCGAGTTTCACATTTCATGCAAAGTCGCTTGATCTCACGGAATGTGGTCTTTTTTGTGGGGGTTTGTGAAAGACTTCATCCACGTGTGTCTTCTTCAGACAGTTTTGGGTAAACTGCGATGGCATATAGCATCAGTAGTCACTGTAGTAATTCCAGAGTCTGAATGTAGTCTGGATATTTTTCGTATACCCGATGTCCGAGGGCTCTCTCAACTCTTGTCAAGTGTAAATTAAAACTTTGATCCAAAACGGAAAGGTAAAATGTAGACAAAGGTTGTATGTATCTGTAAAACTTATACCCTTTTAAAATAGGCTAATACTTTTGAAAATACATACTTTGTTGTCCTATATGTTACTTAAAATTCATCCCATATTTCTTTCTTCATTCGTGTAGAAGACGTGTTCTCATGAAATCGGATGAACCTTTTGGAAACACCCTGTAGTACCGACGCGAGCGTATCAGGACTAGCACCCCAAAAGTGACGAAATTAAAATCGTGCTGTAGGCTTACTGTTCCTACGAGAAATTAGTGCATACATTGTACGTGAAACTTGTATGACCTTTCTGTATTGATGCTCACCACAAGCGCTTTCGTTCAACTCTGTGGCGAGCAGGGAGTCGTCGCATGCCCCTTTTAAGAGTAGGCTGAGCGATGTTGATGACGTGCTTCCGTTACTGCACTTTTTGTTGAACTTGCCGTTCAGATGAAATAAGTGCGCTGGGCAGCGTCTCGCTTTCACACAATTTGTTGAAAAACGTTCTCCGTGTAGGAAAGTGCGACGGTACTCCTCAAGAACAGCCTGTTTCGAAGAAAATGTTTGTTAAAGCACCTTTTAGAAAACATGTCTTCAGAGCAGCAGCACTTGACATTTCCCTGCCACCAGAACCAATCATAAATCGTTGGGGCACATGGTTGTTTGCAGTGATTTACTACACCGAACATTCCGCTAAGAGCATCGTTTCTACCTTTGATTCTAAAAGTGCAGCCTCAATTCAAACACCCCATGATGTTCTGAACACTCCAGAAATCGGAGCAAATCTTGCGTATATATGTGCTCATTTTTCTCATCATCCGACGCTGATTGTTTTTATGGAGAGAGGCAGTTCTGCTCTTTGTGGTTTACTAGGGGTGTTCAAAACCATACATAGTTCCTAAACTTGATTCTGTCCCTGGGAGAGATGAGAAAGTGAAGGAAAAAGTTCAGAGCATACTTTCAAAAAATCCAGGATATGAACAAATTTGTCAAACTGAAGAAATTTTAACACAGACATTCTCTTAACCAGCGGTGCGGTATTTTGTAATATTTCAACTACAGAAATGTGTAGTACTTCAGACCAATGTTAAATTAGGCCACAAACAACTGTGCCAAACGCAGGAATACATGAAAAACGTGTAGGCGGACGACACTTCCAGATATAAGCGGAAATCAGACGGAATTTCTTTATGCAAGAGTAACAAGTCAATATATTTTGTAACGATCTGCTTTTAGATCTAAAACGGTAAATATGTCTATTCTGTATCACTGACGTTTTAATTCAATAAAACAAAGCGCATGTGGTAACGTAAGTACACATTTTTTAGTGGTTTGAAAGACGTATTTTTATACGTTTACCTTCACACCGAAAACTAACTCCAACAAACTCGGTTGACGACTGTTTTCAGCTCGAAGTATGACTTAGTTTTTATCTATTTTAGCCGGCCGCGGTGGTCTAGTGGTTCTAGGCTCGCAGTCCGGAACCGCGCGACTGCTACGGTTGCAGGTTCGAATCCTGCCTCGGGCATGGATGTGTGTGATGTCCTTAGGTTAGTTAGGTTTAAGTAATTCTAAGTTCTAGGGGACTGATGACCACAGATGTTAAGTCCCATAGTGCTCCGAACCATTTGAACCATTTTTTTTATCTATTTTACAGTTCTTTGAAATCGCGAGTTTGAAAACTAGTTTGGGGAAGTTTTGTCACGAGTTTGTAGTTTTTGTTCAGTGAGCAAAAACACGGCGGAGTTGGCTGACAAGCGCATGTCCACTGCCGTGTCGTTTGTTCTGTATCTTTCTTGGGTTTAGATAATGGCGACTCCCGGTTGGCTCACACAAGTAAGTATTCAGTTTTTATTAGAAAATGAGGTTAGGAAACGTCTGTCGGATCTTTCTGATTCAACAATTTTGTGATACAATTATTTCAATTTAACAATTTTTTTTATTTTAAGGCAGTGACATTAATGCTATTTTTGGGTCTTAAAATATATTTTCGTTGCTTCCTTTCAGAAGGAAATTTTGGCAAGGTACAGTGTATCTGGCTATGCCCGAAATACCTGCCAGCTACTATGGTATTCTGAGACTTTGAGTACCATATCTTCAGATAAGGGGAAGGAATTTAATAAGCAGTACATAGTAATCTATTCAGAATTTACAGAAGGTAAAATAACAGCATCTACTTTTACAAAATTATTGAGTACATTCTCGATAACCCAGAACAGTCTAGGTACAGTTTCAGTAATCTTCGCCAGCGATATTCGATGAGAACACAGTAAACTTGTATAACCTTCATCTGTTGCCAAAAATGGAATGGTTGGAAGAGGGTGTTCTGCTGGTGGTACTGCAGCTCTAAAACCTGTGTCTTTCCGTTGAAATGTGGTCCTGCTAGCCTAAAGAGTTCTTCGGAATTGCCCACATGTCATTCTGACATGGTTCTTGAAAGACAGTCTCTAACGGCCATGGCTTTCTCTTTGTAACAAAAACTTTCTGGACCACATGCGTCCTTTTTTGGTTTGATTTTCGTGACAAATAATTGTGCCAAGAATTATACCACGAAGTGCTAATGCATATTCACAATTGGAATTCATTTTTTCCTGTAAAAAAAATGAAAGAAAAAGAATGGAAAAAGCGGAACGCCGAATGTGTGTGTTACAAGAGTTTGAAACTGTTGTCAACATTTTGCAACAGTTGGCAACACTACCTGGTGGTCTCCAGGGTAGTGTTACAGGCCCTTTGCTGTTCCTTTTCTACATAAACGATTTAGGAGATAATCTGAGCAGCCGTCTTAGGTTGTTTGCAGATGATACTGTCGTTTATAGACTAGTAAAGCCATCATAAGATCAAAACGAACTGCAAAACGATTTAGAAAAAATATCCGTATGGTGCAAAAATTGGCAATTGACCCTAAATAACGAAAAGTGTGAGGTCATCCACATGAGTGCTAAAAGGAATCCGTTAAACTTCGATTACTCGAAAGATGAGTGAAATCTAAATCCCGTAAATTCATCTAAATACCTAGGAATTACTATTATGAACAACTTAAATTGGGAGAAACACATAGAAAATGTTGTGGGGAAGTCTAACCAAAGACTACGTTTTATTGGCAGGACATTTAGAAAATGTAACAGATCTACTAAAAATACTGCCTACACTACTCTTGTCAATCCTCTTTTAGAACACTGCAGCGTGGTGTGGGATTCTTACCAGATGGGAGTGACGGAGTACATCAAGAAAGTTCAAAGAAGGGCAGCACGTTTTGTACTATCGCGAAATAGAGGAGAGAGTGTCACTGAAATGATTCAGGATTCGGGGTGGAGATCATTAAAACAAAGGCGTTTTTCGTTGTTGCGGAATCTTCTCATGAAATTTCAATCACCAACTTTCTCCTCCGAATGCGAAAATATTTTGCTGAAGCCGACCTACACAGGGAGAAACGATCATCATAATAAAGTAAGGGGAATCAGCGCTTTCAAGGAAAGATATAGATGTTCATTTTTTCCGCGCACTGTACGAGATTGGAATAATAGAGAGTTGTTGTGAACGTGGTTCTATTAACCCTCTGCAGGCACTTAAATGTGATTTGCAGAGTATCCATGTAGATGTAAGTTTGACGAATTCAAAACAGCTGCAGGACTGCAAAACGTACAACGGTTGTGTGTGTGTGTTTATTGGTGCTGGATTTCGGTGCGAAGGAACCTTCAAGGGATCAATTCGCGTCGCGGACGGTGGGGTACGAGGGTCACTCCAAAAGAAATGCACACTATTTTTTTAAATCTATCTTTTATTCTACATGTTTAAAGTTTTACAGTGTGTAGATACATCCTTTAGGAACAATATTTTCATTTCTCCACATAATTTGCATCCCTCTCAACTGCCTTACGCCATCTTGGAACCAGCGCCTGTATACCCGCACGGTAAAATTGTGGACCAACCTGTTGGAGCCACTGTTTGGCAGCGTACACAAGGGAATCATCATCTTCAAACCGTTTTCCACGAAGAGAGTCTTTCAGTTTCCCAAAGAGATGATAGTCACATGGAGCCAGGTCAGAACTGTAAGGCGGTGTTGTCCATCCGAGTTTTGTGATCGCTGCCATGGTTTTTTGACTGACATGTAGCCGTGCATTGTCGTGCAACAGCAAAACATCCTGCTTTTGCCGATGTGGTCGAACACAGTCGAGCTTGAAATTTCTTCAATGTCGTCACATATGCATCGGAATTTATGGTGGTTCCACTTGGCATGATGTCCACAAGCAAGAGTTCTTCGGAATCGAAAAACACCGTAGCCATACCTTTCCCAGCAGAAGGTGTGGTTTTGTATTATTTTTCCTTGGTTGAATTTGCATGATGCCACTCCACTGATTGCCTCTTCGTCTCTGGTGAAAAATGATGGAGCCATGTTTTATCACGTGTCACAATTCTTCCAAGAAATTCATCTCCACCATTCTCGAACTGTTCCAAAAGTTCGCTGCATACCATTTTTCTTGTTTCTTTGTGAGCGACTGTCAACGTTCTGGGAACCCACCTGGCACAAACCTTTTCTAACGCCAACACTTTCAGTATTCTACAAACACTTCCTTCCCCCATCCCAACGTAGCGTGACAATTCGGTCACTGTGATGCGTCTGTCAGTAGTCACCAATTCGTTAACTCTCTGCACATTGTGTGGAGTGTGTGCAGTGCGAGGCCTGCCGCTGCGAGGACAATCTTCAATATTGCCGTGCCCGCTTTCATCACGTAACCTGCTTGCCCACCGACTAACTGTACTGCGATCGACAGCAGCATCTCCATACACCTTTTTCAACCTCTTGTGGGTGTTTCCCACTGTCTCGTTTTCACAGCACAGGAATTCTAGGACAGCACGTTGCTTCTGACGAACGTCAAGTGTAGCAGCCATCTTGAAGACATGCTTTGAGGGCGCCACTCACGGGAACAGGTTGAACTAACAAGGGAATGGTCAGACTTGTCATGTGGAAACATGTATTGCTTTTTTTAGCACTGTTATTTAACTGTGCAAAAGGTCCGTATGCAAAATTGTAGCTGCTGAGATGAACTGGAAGTCACCTAAAAAAATCACGAACATGGCTGTGTTTCCTGCTTGGCGCTTGCAGTGACGGCTGGCCAGCACTGGAAATGGCGAGTCGCGAGCGTTGTGTGCGTGCGCATGGTCGGGAAGTGCGGGCGTCTTATCGCGGCGTTCACTTAAGAGGAATATCGCTGCACGGTTTTGGTGGAAAGGAGAAACGAATATTAGTTTCTGTGGCATGCACGTCCTTTTAATTTCTGGTACGTATTTCGAAGCATACCGTCCTGAAACTGGTTAGAGATGTGAAAGATGTTCTGTACATGTTCATCTATACTCCGCAAGCCACTTTACGGTGAACATTCAATCTCCCCTCACAGGTGATGGCGAACCCTGTAAATGTTTTGCTGCTTGCCATGGAGATATACCACAGACGCCAAATGAAGCAATCAACAGAAAACACGCGTGAAGACTATGTGATGTGCGACATGGTTGTTAAACTTCTAGACGAGCATGTAAATGGCGCAGACATGTGGCTAGAAACAACTGAAACACTCGATATTGCAGACTGTGAATCTACAGACGGCGAAGACACCGACGACAGTTGCACTCATGAAGACTCTTCGAGTGATAGTGCCATCAATTATCTCCGAAAGCAACACCAGCAACTACAATTACCTTATCAGAGAAAGAAAAAGCGGTGACGTATTGGTTGAACGAAAGTGGTAAGCAACGCCTACGTGTCAGTACTATTCAAAGTCCATTCTGAACGTGAATTATATAGATGGAAAAAGGAAGTCGCTGGACGACGTAAGAGTCGACCGGAAATTGCGACGGACACAAATGCGCGACTTTTTGAGCCCGGCACGACGAACGTAATTCAACCTTTGGACACAGAATTTTTCCGTCGGTGGAAGGCATTTTACAGAAAACTAACACAGAAAATTATTGTGTGCAGATCGCTGCAATTTCCTGTCTATCACCGTGACAATATTCTCAAGCTGCAATCAGTAGTACATTATCAATTTTCCTCCCCGCGGTTTCAGAATTTGGTTAAATATGCGTGGCACTCCTCGAAATATACTGATACTAGGCCTGATTCATTCCTAACACTAGCCCAGTTTTGTCTACGGACATCTAACAACGTCTGTGATTCGCAGGGCTGTCATATTTCGTCTTTGCTTGTATGATCTTGGTGCACAAAAAACCTATGTTTTGAACATTGTATCAATATTTCGCATTTTTGCGGTAATTACAAGAAATAAAATTTGGACGTGTTCTAAACCGTATATTTATTTGTGTCTATTTCATAGCTATTTGGAAAGAATGTTGTAGATATCATATCAGCCATATTTGTCAACAAATGTTTATCATACGATCGCTTTCACTGGGGGAATCAGCTCTCTCACTGCTGTGGCACGAGAGCGGCGCGTAGCTAACGCCACCTTGTCCCTACATGGCGTTGGTGTAACGTAGTGAGAGAGGTCAGGGTTGTACAAGAGGCAGTTATAAGCGCGGAAACCGTGCGACAATAATGTCTTACTTCATAAAATTGTTTACAGACTTCCAGGTCACGTCAGCAGCTAAAATTCTGCATACAGACTTCTTGCAATGTTAACTCACAGTGGTAAAAAAAGCAACACAGGTTTCGACATGACAAATCTGACCATTCCCTTGTAAGTTTGAAAACAAGCGGGAAGGATGTATCTGCACACTGTAAAACTTGCACATATGCAGAATGAAAACTGTATTTTTACAAAAATAGCGTGCATTTCTTTTGCAGTGACCCTCGTACAACATGACAGAATAAGTAAGGGTGCAGTGGCGCGGCTGCAAGGCACGGTGTGTATGTCGGCGGATAAGGACGCATAGCAGCAGCTTACGGCGTCGCGTAGCGTGCCTTCCGGCGCGGCGCCGTCCCCCACCACTGCGCAGCTTCCGCGCGCCGCCGCCTCCGCTCAGGAAGGCGCGGCAGGACGTGGAGGCGGCAGCGGCAGCGGCAGAACAACAGCGCCACGGCACGCCACACGGCGCTCGACAAGGCTGGCGGCCGGCCTTGGCGGCCGACTTCGCGGCGGCGGCGGCGCCGGCGCCTGCCACAGCCGGGACACGGTCCGAGCCAGCGAGTCCTTTAATGGCTGCGCGGTTCGCCCCGCCGTCTGGCCGGACCGCAGCACGCCGTCTCGTGCGGCGGCGCGCGTCACTCCTACACCCACATACATAGGGTGGACAAAAGTGTGGAAACACCGAAAACACAATACGATGGCATTCAAACCGACTTCCAGTCGTCTCGGGATGAATAAATACAGGTCCTGAATGGTTTTCGAGGAAATCTAATACCATTTTTCCTGGAAACGTTGGGAAGTTCAGCTGACGACGACGGGGGTGCATGGCAGTCACTTACCCTTCCCTCGAAAGTAGTCGATAAAGGCTCCGAAACAGAGGTCTGTCGAGTGTGGTGGCTTGGAGAGATGGAACGATTAATCTTCGTTCTCATTAAACTAGTCCTGGACGAAGCGGGATGTGTGAACAGGGGCCCAGTCGTCTTAGATCACTTTATGACCACTGGGGAACAAACATTGCACTATACACTGAAGAGTCTAAGGCAGGTGTCTCCAAACTTTTTAGTCCGCGGGCCACATTGACTCCTCCACGAAGTCATAAGGGCCAAGCTCTACCTAGTGGGATTAAAGCACCCTAGCGCTCCATGACCACCGTAATATAAGGCTAAAGGAAAGATGAAATCGCAAAAATCTAAGGTTGTGGGAATAGCTAGCACTGAAACGAACTACGATTTTTATTTAATTACATAATTTTGATTGGTGGACGTACTTGACCGAAATTCTGGCGTATTTTATTCTGGCGAATTTCACCGACATAAAAGTATATCACTGCACTTTCTGTATGTATTTTACAAAGTAATCAAAAGAAAGTGAAACCTTGCTTATGAAGCATCTTCCATAATGATTGATTACTAAGGCTAGTCGCCGAAGTGGTTTCCAGTTGAAAGACTTGCACCAGACTCGTGAGTAGAATAAAATGCAAAGAATTTTTTTACTTAAAATGTTTTCGCCAATCTAGTCTGTTGACCGTCCTTTTTTTTCACTATCGCACGGAGAATGGTCTGTCTGTTTATTGTGGACAGCCACAAGTTTAACCATGACCTACCGCTTTGTAAAGATAGAGCTCCGACAATGTCGCGGTGTACTGGTCGCGATAGGCCTCGAAACTCAATTGTTGGCAGTATAGGTACCACCTCAAATATTTGGCGGGCCGGTTACCGGGGATGTCCGGCCAGCTAACGCGGGCCACCAAACACAAGAACATTATTAAGCATATCTGGGATACCTTGGAATGTGATGTCCACCCCCTCGTTCTCTTACGGATTTACGGCCCGCGGGCCTTAGTTTGGAGACCCCTGGTCTAAGGAACTGGCACACCTGCCTAATATCGTGCAGAAGTGCCAGCGTGCCATGGACTGGACTAATGTCCGAAGTAGTGCTGGAGGGAACTTACACCATGAATCCTGCACAACTGTCCATAAATCCGTAAGAGAACGAGGGGGTGGACATCACATTCCAAGGTATCCCAGATATGCTTAATAATGTTCTTGTCTTTGGTGGCCATCGAAAGTGTTTAAACTCAGAAGTGTGTTCCTGGTACCACTCTGTGGCAATTCTGGACGTGTGAAGTGTTGCATTATGCTGCTGGAACTGCCCAAGTCCGTCGGAATACACAATGGACATGAACTGAGAGAAGAGAGGATGCTTACGTACGTGTCGTTTGTCAGAGTCGTATCTGGACCTATCGGAGCTCACATATCACTCCAACTGCACACGCCCCACACCATTACAGAGCCTCCACCAGTTTGAACAATCAAAAATGTTCAAATGTGTGTGATATCTTATGGGACTTAACTGCTAAGGTCATCAGTCCCTAAGCTTACACACTACTTAACCTAAATTATCCTAAGGACAAAAACGCACATCCATGCCCGAGGGAGGACTCGAACCTCCGCCGGAACCAACCACACAGTCTATGACTGCAGCGCCCTAGACCGCTCGGCTAATCCCGCTCGGCCTTTGAACAGTCCCCTGCTGACATGCAGGGCCCATGGATTCATGAGGTTGTCTCCATACCCGTACACGTCCATCCGCTGGACACAATTTGAAACGAGACTCGTCCGACCGGGCAACATGTTTGAGCCATCAACAGCCCAATGTCGGTGTTGACGGGCCAAGGCGAGGCGTAAAGCTTTGTGTCGTGCAGTCATCAAGGATACACGAGTGGACCTTCGGTTCCGAAACCCCATATCGATGATGTTTCGTTGAATGGTTCGCACACTGACACTTTTTGATTGCCCAGCACTGAAATCTGCAGCAATTTGCGGAATGGTTGCACTTCTGTCACGTCGAACGATTCTCTTCAGTCTTCGCTGGTCCCGTTCTGACAGAAGCTTTTTCCGGCCGCAGCGATGGCGGAGATTTGATGTTTTATGTATTTCTGATATTCACGGTACACTCGTGAAATGGTCGTACGGGAAAATCCCAACTTTATCGCTACCTCGGAGGCACTGTGTCCTACCGCTCGTGTGCCGATAATAACAGCACGTTCAAACTCTCTTAAATCTTGGTAACCTGCTATTGCAGCAGTAGTAACCGATATAACAATTGCGCCAGACACTTGTTGTCTTGTATTGGCGTTGCCGACCGCTGTTTACATATCTCAGTGTTTTAATACGCTTGCTTATACCAGTTTCTTTCACGCTTCAGTGTAGAATAGACTTCATCAGCCAAAATGGTCACATAATCTTTTGCAGTAATGCGACCTCGCAGAGTACCCGTGGGATCAATTGGAATACAACGATATGGCTGCCCAAATTATTACCGAACTCCCTCCATGTTTCACTCTTGGGACGAAAACTCGACCACAAGTTGGCAACAGTGTGAAGCTAGCCTCATCCGACCAAATAACTTTCTTCCACTGCTCCACAGTCCAAGGTTTACGGCTTCGGCGACACGTTTTCCTCTTACTGGCCATTTGCATCACTGATGAGTGACTTTGGAATTCCATCTCGCCCTGCGAAATCCCGCTTATGAACCTCCCTTCGTTTTGTTTTGGCGCTGACAGGGTTCGTGGGTGCGACATTCAGTTCTCTACAACTTCTGTCGTCCTATTTCGTCTTTTTCGTCACAGTCCTCTTCAGTGAATATCGGTCACGATCACCCAACACTCACTTTCCTCCGCGTTGTGAGTTAGCGGAGGACGCTTTTAAGCTTTCACTGTGTGCAGTATAGATCTTCGTTACGGCGCCTCTTGAAACACCAAACACTTCGGCTACCTTGGTTACGAAAGCACCCATCATACGAGCACATTTTAAGTCCCTTAGCACCGACATACTGTACTCATAGCCACACATAACACTGTTCTCACCACGACTGACCACTTGGAACGTAGTGAGGACATTGCAGAGATGTCGGGCGCCAAATATAACAGCTAAACCTACTGACTTGCCTATCATGTATCATCTGCATTTATACTCGAGCATGCATTTCTCGTGGTATTTCGATATTTTGCCGAAATCCTGTATATAGAAACGTCGTGGGCTCCCGAATTTACAGGGACAGTTGTAAGTTCTATGGATGCCACTACACTTCGTCGCATGATGCCATATACAAATGACTGTAACAATTTTGGAGAACAGGGGTAACAGGGATGTGAAAGCAGCTAGTAGTATCTCGTATAGGCGGCTAGGCGGGCAAGATATGTTTGGAGTAGGCCGATATAAAAAAGGTTCAAATGGCTCTGAGCACTATGGGACTCAACTGCTGTGGTTATCAGTCCCCTAGAACTTAGAACTACTTAAACCTAACTAACCTAAGGACAGCACACACATCCATGCCCGAGGCAGGATTCGAACCTGCGACCATAGCTATAGAAAAGGAAATAGGTAAATTTCTGTAAAAAAAAACGGGGACTGTAGTTCAAAATAATTTCATAAAATCATTCGTTTACGATGTAAATTGTTAAGCAATGTCTAACTTAAAATCATTCAGTGACAGAGTAAATTATTTGAGAGCGAGCTCTTTTTTTTATTTTAGCGGTTTTAATAAAATCAATGATATCGTTTTAGACTACTAATTCATTTTTTTAAGATTTGATCTACGTGACTGTAAGTGTAATAAGAGGACCGCAGCTCCCCTTTCCCGCACATAGCTGAAAGATATACCCGTGACTCGTGATTTCCGCCTGTTGGCACCCTCTGTTAGAGAAGTCCAATAGTCAAGGGTTGAAGTAAGCGAATTTGAAGTCAATATAAAACCAAAACGAACAATAATAAAACTTAGTGTTACACCGTAAACAGTTTTTCCGTGCACTTCATCCTTACTGTCCGTAAGAAGATAAAAATTGGCTACCGGTCTATACAGTAAAAGTAATGGTTCGAGAAGCTCCTATACCGCTGGGTCAAAACGGTATATGGTGTACTGGGGTACTTACATATAAAAACTACGAATCAAGCATATCCGTAGGTGCACAATCGTGCCTTATACAGAGATCCGTGAGTCTCCATGTTCTGCTAGACATCTTGCACAGCGTCTCAGGAGTTGGATTATCTGGAGTGATAATATCCGGGCTTCGTGGTGGCCACGTCACTGGGCGGTGACTATGTCATTGGTACTGAAGATGTTGCTGACCGATGCCCAATCGAGAAGTCCAGAATTTGTCCGTCAAGAAACTCACGAACCTGAATATCAAAATGTGCTGCAGCTCCGTCCTACTGTAACCGCGCAGGATCCATGATTATCATGTCTTCGAGCTGAGGCATTAACTATGTTTTCAACACATCCAACTAAAAATTTCCATTCAATTACACTTCAAAAATAATGATAAAATCGCGTATACGGATGGCTTCCCGGTCCGTATCGTAAGACGGATTCAATTTCAACTCTTACATATTATGGAAATTTTCCTTAGATCAGAAAAGACATTCCTCCTATGTGAATAACGCTGTTCGTCAGCTTCGAAACAGCGATGCCAATAGAACAACAATTTATTTCCCCAATTGTTCAAAGTCGAGACGTGTACAGGAACATCTCGACCACCCTGTCTGTGCAAGTTTATGGAGTGTTTCGCTTCGCATGGGGCTGACTTAACAGCTGCTAAGAGCACCGATTCAAAATGCGGAGGTTTTTCGTCGGGGCATCGAAGTGCCTCTGATGTGGCCACTGTGAGTGACGCAGGCTTCCAGAAGAGCATCAAAGGCGCCGCGCCCAGAGAGCTCCACGTGCTCTGGGCGATAATGTGTCGGTGTGGTGTTTGGCTTGTACAGTGCGATTAAAGCACAGGGCAAATATGGGCAGTAGCCGCGGCCGCTGGGGAAACACGGCCGTGTGTAGCCTTATCACTTAAACACGCGCGAGAACAAAGTTCCAGCTGCTGGTCTGGACCAGTCCAAGTTAAACAGTTCTGCACACATATGTTCAAGGCAGCGCAGACAGAGCAGACACAAGACGAAAGCGCCGTACAACTTCGCTTCCGAAAGACACCACTACACAGATGCGTAGTTGCAGTTACAATTAGAAATTGTCTCACATTCACGAATCAGAAACTCGATATTATTGTACACTGCATATCCTCTAAATGGAATATATTTTTGTAAAATCAACTACTCAAGGAAATAAATAGCACTAGATGAGTATTTTTTTTTAACCTCTTGAGTATGCATGGTGTCCCAGGAAGGAATAGGCAAAATTTGTGGGTATGGCATGAACGACCTTTCGAACCAAAAACGTCTGTTAAACATGGGCTCTAAGATGCATATCTTAAGAGTTTTGAGCACCTGCTCATCTTCGGTATTGTGAAACGTTTCTCTCTTACTGAACAAGTGCTCATATCTCTTAAGATATACGTTTTAGATCCCATATTTACCAAACTTTTTTGCTTCGAATGGTTGTTCGTATTACATCCCTGAATACTGACAATTCCTCTAGGGCTGTGGTTCCGAATCTTTCTGAGACCATAACACGTGTGCGTAGTGAGGTATTAGCTAGTACACGCCTCCCCCACCATCCTGAATATTAGAACCTAGTTAGACCTCAGAACGAAAAACAGTTTTACAATGAAATAAATACCCCTAGCTCCATACAGGCGTTGATATAAGACACCGGGACAGTTGAAAATGTGTGCGCTGACCAGGGCGCGAACCCGGGATCTACTGCCTACATGGCAGACGCTCTATCCATCTTTTTTCTTTGTTGATATCATTTTGTTCGTCATTGTTCGTTGCGTTTGTTCGGGGCGGACACCCGTTAAGTTCATCGTTTATCCGTTCACTTAGTTTTTTTTTTTTTTTTTTTTTTTTTTTTTTTTTTTTTTTTTTACAGACGGCAACTATCCCTCTGACGGAACACGCTGATCTAGCGTGCCATCTGACATCTGAGCCACCGGAAACACAGAGGATAGTGCGACTGCAGGGACTTATCTCTGGCACGGCACCCGTGAGACCCACATTCCCAACTTATTGTCCCGCACTATTATACTCATTACTCGCGGCTTGTTGCCGATTCCCGTAAGAGTTCGGGCACTGTTTGTGCATCCGCACAGAAGAAGAAGATGGTCAAATGGCTAGTGAGCCTTAACTATATAATTTTCTTTGAAAAACCATGACCTGTTGAGTCAACAGACAGACAACTTGTACTGTATATTTATGTACCTCAATTAGTGGAAATGATACCCTTATAGGATCCTTTTTTCTTGTCTGTCTGTGTGTCTGTTAAGTGCCCTTTTTCCCGGGAGCCACAGAGGTATCAAGTTGAAATTTATGTCAAATACTAAGGTCTGCAGTCCCTTAGGAGTGTAAGAAATATAAACCTCTAAGTCCATGCAGTCAAAAGACGCGATCACTTACGTCAGGTATTTTGATACAAACTTACTCGTCAGAACCTATAGATCCCTACACAAAATTGAGGTTGTGCGAAACCCTCAGAGCGGGAGGCCTACTCGGACTTTTCCGATTTTGTTATAGAATGGTGAAGCAATTCTCAGTGCATTCTGAGAACCGCGTACAACTCCTCATCAGAATAGGAAGGTCACAGTCCACATAGAGGGCATATAATTTTTACGAAACATTCTTCCTCTTCAACAGTTCCTGGTGACACCTTTCACGCCCATTTATGATTAATCAAGCCAAAATGTGTGCACTATACTTACTGATCGTAAATCACTTGATTGCTTGACTGCTTACTCCTGAAATGACAATGTAAGACTTCTTGCTGCCAGTTGTTTGTGTCTGACCACTATAACTACTACTACTACTACTAATAATAATAATAATTATATTTTGTAGGGCCTCTAGCACTGTGATAGCCATTACATAGTTACTATTCCGTTGTACTGTGAACTGATACTCTTGTTATTGCGAAGGGAATAATGAAGCAATTTCTCATCTACTGTGAGAACCACATATAATTAGTTGGAGGTATTTTCTTGTATATTTAAGAATATCTGACATATATGTCTCAGTTTTACTGCTATAGGTGCATGGTGCAAGGTAAAAGAATATGCGCAGTTGGTGGACTACGTGAGAAAGATGTTCGTACACCTCACTGTGTCCAGCGTTAAAGCTAATATTTGGTAACGTGTAATTATTTGTAGATTATGTAATCATTATTACTATCTTACGAACCATGATAATATTAATGATCTTTTAAAAATAATCTAGTTTCGTAACCAAAACGCAGTTCACCCTTTTGGTTTTTTACCCCTCAAAAAATTTCATTTTCCCCCTGGGCGGGGGGGGGGGGGGGGGGGGGAATTATCGCTAGGTTGGGAACCACTGTTCTAGGGACACACTGTATATATAGCTTTTGTACAACTGAGAGATCTAACGAAATACCATGTATTATGTAAGCTATACATCTAATGCATCGCAATATCAGACAGATGAATGAATACTTACAAATAAAAGCACACCGGGAAGAAAATGTTCACTCCCAGGAGTGCAACACCGCCCCTACGTCAATTATGGCTTCATTTCGGAGAGGAATAGAGTCCACAAGTTCCTCCACAAACGTCACATACTGCCGAAGACGCTCAGTGACGATTAGATCCCGTAGAGCTACCAGACTGAGGGCTGATGTTGACTGCTATTTTCCTCCCGTTGCTCCAAATAGTACCATACATTTTCTAGCCGGTGATTTAACGGACAGTCGACGTACGATAGCGTGGCTGAGTTTTCGTCAAACCTCGAAGGTGTGTATGCAGCTCTGTCAACACGACTATTATCATCTCGGAAGAAGGCAGATTTCGCAGTATACTCATGATGTAGAAGAAAGAGTAAAACTTGGTCACCGATAACAACACGCTAACCGCGCGGAGTGGACACGCGGTTTGAGGCGCCTTGTCACGGACTGCACGGCCCCTCCGGCCGGAGGTTCGAGTCCTCCCTCGGGCATTGGTGTGTGTGTGTGTGTGTGTGTGTGTGTGTGTGTGTGTGTGTGTGTTATTCTTAGCATAAGGTACTTCATGTAGTGTGTAAGTCTACGGGCCGATGATCTCAGCTGTTTGGCCCCTTAAGCATTCACACACATTTGAACAACACGCGAACTTGAAAAAGTATACCCGAGGCGTGACACTCGTCGGCACTCCCTGATCTTTCTATGGGCAGTTACAATTACTTTTGAAAATTCAACAAATTTCTTAACATAATGTATACTCTTCATGTGAAATAGATTCCCTTTATCAAATATTGTAATAAACAGTTTTCAAATTCTCACAGATTTTTGAAAGAATTTTACTAAATCGAATAAGTGAAAAGATAGAAAAGGAGCTGAGTGAAGAACAGCATGGGTTTAGGAAAGGAAGGAGCACGATTGACCTGATATTTTCTATCCGCCAACTGATGGAAAAAAGTTGGGAGTATAACAAAAGGGTGATAATGGTTTTTATAGACATAGAAAAGGCATATGACTCAGTTGACAGGGAAAGACTCTGGGAAGAACTGAAGAAGATATATATATAGAAGATGGATACATTAATGTTATAAAGACAATGTACAGAGGCCACAATTGTAGAATTAGAACACCATTGGGGAACTCTGAATACTTCGAAATAAGACAAGGACTTAAGCAAGGAAGTATTCAAAATGGTTCAAATGGCTCTGAGCACTATGGGACTCAACTGCTGTGGTCATTAGTCCCCTAGAACTTAGAACTACTTAAACCTAACTAACCTAAGGACATCACAAACATCCATGCCCGAGGCAGGATTCGAACCTGCGACCGTAGCAGCCGCACGGTTCCGGACTGCGCGCCTAGAACCGCGAGACCACCGCGGCCGGCAAGGAAGTATTCTATCTCCTGCGCTTTTTAATGTTGTGATGGAGGGAATGAATAGGGCAGTTAAAGATATAGTAAAAGAAAAAGACAAAAAGATGATTTTTCCAGGTGATATGGTAATATGGGGTGATAAAGAGGTAAATGTACAGTTACAGCTTGATGCGTGGAAGGAAATAATGAAAAGGTATGGATTAAAAATAAATAAAGATAAGAGTGAAGTAATGGTATTTGGAAGAGAGAAAGGAATCAACGGAAATATTACCTTGAATGGAGAACCCCTCAAAGTGGTAGAAAGTTTCACTTATTTAGGGAGTGAAATATCTAGGGATGGAAGAATAACTAACGAAATTAATAGGAGGTTACAGAAGGGAGGCAATTTCTACCAAACAATAAAACATCTGATTTGGAATAATGAAGTTTCAGAAAGAGCAAAACTCCTTATGTATAAGAATTATTACATCCTTATTGTCACCTATGGTGGAGAAACATGGAAAATGACAGAAAGGGACTGGAGCAGACTGCAAGCAGGGGAAATGAAATTTCTCAGAGCAGTTAAGGGAAAAACAAGAATGGACAGAGTAAGGACCTCAAACAAGAAAGTATGAGAGAAGAAATTGAAAGAAAGAGATTAACATGGTATGGGCATGTTAAGAGGATGCATGGGCAGAGACTCCCCAAAATTATGGAAGAGCTAAAGATGGATGGGAAAAGACCTAGAGGGCGCCCAAGAACACGGAGGAAAATGGGAGTGGGAATATCTGTAGAAAGGAGAGGTGTGACCTGGCAGCAAGTGGAGGAAGAAAAGTGGTGGGAGGACCGAGCCAAATGGAGAGGACTCGTCAGCACCCAGACCCGGCAGTAGCTGGAGCGGGATTCGAATATAGATAGATAGAAAATTCTCACAAATCTCACAGTAATCTGAACATGAACGAGTCTCGCAAAAAAATCGTCCCAGTTTTATATATTTCATTTTATGCGCTAATTTCTACACAAAATATTATCACTACATCTGCTACATATAGCCGGCCGTTGTGGCCGAGCGGTTCTAGGCGCTTCAGTCTGGAAACGCGCGACCGCTACGGTCACAGGTCACAGGTTAGAATCCTGCCTCGGGCATGTATGTGTGTTATGTCCTTAGGTTAGTTAGGTTTAAGTAGTTCTAAGTCTAGGGGACTGATGACCTCAGATTTGAAGTCCCATAGTACTCAGAGCCATTTGAACCATTTTTTGCTACATATAACGAATTACACTGACAAATAAATGTTCAAATGTGTGTGAATTCCTAAGGGACCAAGCAGCTGAGGTCATCGGTCCCTAGACTTACACACTACTTAAACTAATTTAAGCTAAGAACAACACAGACACCTATGCCCGAGGGAGAACTCGAACATCTGGCGGGAGGCGTAGCGCAATCCGTGTCATGACACGTCTAGCCACGAGGCCAATCCGTGCGGCAATTGCACTGATACATCTGCTGACTGTGAGTGTACAAAATTAACTGCCACAACTGTATTCAGCACTCTATTAATGGGAGAAATTTTGGACAAAGTGAAGAAATCACAGGACAGTTGCTTAGTCCACAATACCCAATAAAATATTGTGGATTAAGCAACTGTCCTGCGCCTTCTTCATTTTTCAAAGCCGTTAACAACACTGAAGAATACTTAAAAATAAAGAAAATGCAACATAAAAGCCGCAAACTGGACACTAACCATACAGAATTTTCCAAATATGATATCGTAATCAAATGAAAAGGCTGACATCTCGTACACTGTAGTTCTCGAAACCTTTAAGAACATTTGGTTCAAAGAATCCCACCTATCCTAGTTTTATTATTTCCTACTAAAATTAACCTGTTACAGTTAAAAAATGTTCTCTACAAAAATCTTCACTACTTCAGATTTATTTATTTGTTTATAGCATGGCGACAACAGGAGACATTAAGAAACATATATAGTTCACAATTACACGTTTAAGGATTTACTCACAAAGCTATTATGTTTAAATTCTGAACATTAATTATTCAATAATACCAAGAGAAAAACATTTAAACTATCAATTTAGTTCTATAATTAAAACAGATACATTTATTCAAAGTTCAACATCTAGTGATTGAAATCAATTGATAGCCAGAGGCAGCAGCATTAATACGAATGGTTCCGCGCACTTTTTCACAGTCTCTGACACTATGCTAAACGATCTGTTCCGGGGCCGCACAATCGCACGCTGAAGAGTTTCTGAGTTCTCACGTATACGTCGTAGCTATGTACGTGGTGTGACCGGTTCTTATCTTGTACAGTCTTGCCCACTTACTTCTCATCAATTCAAATCCTGGTAGAGTGACAGATGGATCTTGAACACGTCGATGTTTTATTGCTGCAGGCTGTAAGACTTGGAAGGTGTTGAAGGTACTCAGGATGCTGCAGCTTGCTCCACTCTCGATTGGTTGCTTCTTGGCGTCGCAATTCATATTATTGAATCATATTCTTTAGGAAACTGTAAAGTCTTTTACGGCAGTCTTGTTTTCATAATACAGTAGCATGCAGAGTAGAGCAACGTCTAATCACTACCTTTCCAGGAAGACAGCTCATGTGGCCAAAATTACTGTGCATCTGTTTCTTGCGGCGACATGCCTGTGCTAAAGACGAAGTGATATCGAGGAAATTCATCATAGACAAATGGTGAAAATTATTTTCGATAAATGAAATTACTTAAGAACGCACATTATTTTTTTCATTTTGAGATTCTTTTCTCGTTCCGATTTACCTATGAATATAGCCCCCGCAGATATGGTTCACCACATCGTTATGAAGAGCCTCCACGAAATCTCTGAAACTTGAAGATTGAGTTTTCGTTTCAAAAGACGTATATATCAATAAAGAGAACTTAAATACTAACAACTTACGCAGTTTCATTAATAAAACATGTAGCTAACAAATACCTTAATGTTGTTGTTGTTGTTGTTGTTGTGGCCTTCAGTCGAAAGACTGGTTTGATGCAGCTCTCCATGTTACTCTATCCTGTGCAAGCTTCTTCATCTCCCAGTACCTACTGCAACCTACATCCTTCTGAATCTGTTTAGTGTATTCATCTCTTGGTCTCCCTCTACGATTTATACCATCCACGGTGCCCTCCAATACTAAATTGGTGATGCCTCGATGCCTCAGAATATGCCCTACCAACCGATCCCTTCTTCTAGTCAAGTTGTGCCACAAATTTCTTTTCTCTCCAATTCTATTCAATACCTCCTCATTAGTTATGTGATCTACCCATCTAATCTTCAGCGTTCTTCTGTAGCACCACATTTCGAAAGCTTCTATTCTCTTCTTGTCTAAACTATTTGTCGTCCACGTTTCACTTCCATACATGGCTACACTTCATACAAATACTTTCAGAAACGACTTCCTGACACTTAAATCTATACTCGATGTTAACAAATCTCTCTTCTTCAGAAACGCTTTCCTTACCATTACCAGTCTACATTTTATATCCTCTCTACTTCGACCATCATCAGTTATTTTGCTCCCCAAATAGCAGAACACCTTTACTACTTTAAGTGTCTCATTTCCTAATCTAATTCCAGTAGCATGACCCGATTTAATTTGACTACATTCCGTTGTCCTCGTTCTGCTTTTGTTGATGTTCATTTTATATCCTCCTTTCAAGACACTGTCCATTCCGTTCATTTGCTCTTCCAGATCCTCTGCTCTCTCTGACAGAATTACAATGTCATCGGCTAACCTCAATTTTTTTTTTTTTCTTCTCCATGGATTTTAATACCTACTCCGAATTTTTCTTTTGCTTCCTTTACTGCTTGCTCAATACACAAATTGAATAACATCGGGGATATGCTACAACCCTGTCTCACTCCCTTCCCAACCACTGCTTCCCTTTCATGCCCCTCGACTCTTATAACTGCCATCTGCTTTCTGTACAAATTGTAAATAGCCTTTCGCTCCCTGTATTTGACCCCTGCCACCTTCAGAATTTGAAAGAGAGTATTCCAGTCAACATTGTCAAAAGCTTTCTCTAAGTCTACAAATGCTAGAAACGTAGGTTTGCCTTTCTTAATCTATTTTCTAACGTAAGTCGTAGGGTCAGTATTGCCTCACGTGTTCCAGCATTTCTACGGAATCCAAACTGATCTTTCCCGAGGTCGGCTTCTACCAGTTTTTCCATTCGTCTGTAAAGAATTCGTGTTAGTATGTTGCAACCGTGGCTTATTAAACTGATAGTTCGATAATTTTCACGTCTGTCAACGCCTGCTTTCTTTGGGATTGGAATTATTATATTCTTCTCGAAGTCTGAGGGTATTTAGCCTGTCTCATACATCTTGCTCACTAGATGGTAGAGTTTTGTTAGGCCTGGCTCTCCCAAGGCTGTCATTAGTTCTAATGGGATGTTATCTACTCCTGGGGCCTTTTTCGACTTAAGTCTTTCAGTACTCTGTCAAACTCTTTACGCAGTATCATATCTCGTATTTCATCTTCATCTATACTCTCTTCCATTTCTATAATATTGTCCTCAAGAACATCATCCTTGTATAGACCCTCTATATATTCCTTCCACTTTTGTGCTTTCCCTTCTTAGTACTGGGTTTCCATCTGAGCTTTTGATATTCATAAAGCACTTGGTTCACACGAGTATCTTAGAAATAAAACGGGCATCAGTGGAACTTTCACAATTTTACTCTGTTCCCTGATCACCCACTCTAGTTGCTACGTGCCACTCGCTGCCATTACTTTTCCATTGTATAAGTGTCCAATTAATCCACCTCTTCTGGATGCGTGTTGCTCGCAACGTATGAGACTACTCAAACAGGGGTAGGCGTTACACCTTCCGTCAATTACTGCGTGGCCGCTCGTTGGCGTTAGACAAGATACATGGTAGCTTCTCGTTCCTATTCAGCTGCTAAACCTGGCACTCAGTAGTTCTTGTTCTAGAGTTGGTTTGCAATTGATACGCCAAAGTAAATGTCGACGGGAGTTTCTTTCGTGCCATGTCGGTGAAAGTTGACAATAACTTCAGGAATTTCGAATTTGTCTTTGCAACTACTGAACTACGCATTTTCGTCCGTTTTTCTTTTCGGTCGGACTCGCAGCATAGAATAAGTCATAATATGACGTTTTATAATGAATTTATTACAGTTTTATGAATCAAACTTGTAGATGTTATAGTTGATGAGTCTATTTTATAAAATCCGCTTGATAAAAGTTGCACGGAAAGGTCAGTTTACGTATATACTGACGTCGGAAAGGTCAGTTTACATATATACTGACGTCTAGTTGGAACAGACGCCCATATTCCATATGTGAGTAAACTGTCGACTGTCTATTAACTGTTAGACGTAACTTCTATTTTTGGAGAATTTTTTCGTGAAATACATTTAATAACTACTTTGACAGTTAATTCTCGTTGATGCTTTATGTTTAGAGTGTAATCTTTGGCAGTCAGCAATGTTAGTTGGGTTCCATTCACAGTCATACATTACTAGACTGGCAATACCGGGCAATACGCCGGCCGCGGTGGTCTAGCGGTTCTAGGCGCGCAGTCCGGAACCGCGCGACTGCTACGGTCGCAGGTTCGAATCCTGCCTCGGGCATGGATGTGTGTGATGTCCTTAGGTTAGTTAGGTTTAAGTAGTTCTAAGTTCTAGGGGACTGATGACCTCAGATGTTAAGTCCCATAGTGCTCAGAACCATTTGAACCATTGAACCGGGCAATACGGTGTTGGTGTCAGTGAAGCCAGCAGTTTAGAATAGCAATATGGCGGCGGGTCGCAAAGGCTTGTAAACAGCTGTTCATTTACTGAGAAAACACTCGCAATAAATGGAAATATACTGATACAACTACGTTACCCTTAGAGTTTTGACATAACGGTCTATACGTGCGTCGTGTTTGGCTGTAATTTTTCGTACAACAGACGGAAGATAACAAGGACAGGAACATGTCTCAGTGCAATCATAACTAGAAACATCTTACGTATTTTTGCTTTTTTACTGTATGTCAGCCTAAAACATCACATTACAGTATGTCTTATCCGAAATACCGGCAGTATTTAAGTCGTCGTGTGGCTAGGGCCTGCCGTCGGGTAGACCGTTCGCCTGGTGCAAGTCTTTTGAGTTGACGCCACTTCGGCGACTTGCGTGTCGATGGGGAGGAGATGATGATGATGAGGACAACACAACACCCAACCCCTGATTGGAGAAAATCTGCGACCCAGCCTGAAATCGAACCCGGGCCCCTTGGCATGACATTCCTTCGCGCTGACCACTCAGCTACCGGGGCGGACAGTATTTAAGTAATTTATGTCTATTTTAGGGGGTTCCATATTCTAGTATTAACAGACGCAGCTCAGTGTTCTTTCAACCAGTTTTGATCAACTTCGGCTTTTCTTCGTATAGCGTGCTCATTATGAAAGTGCTCCTATAAGTAGGACGTGCTATTTGTCGTTGATAACAAGTGTCTTTATTCATTTGAATGTTCTTGCGAAAACTACAGTGTGCTTGAAACGTGCACATATGTAAATTAATTCTCTCCTAGTAACACGATTCTACATTGTACGTGTTAAACTCAACTAGTACGCAAATATTTGTTCAACTCCAGAAATTCTTTAAGCCACCTCGTAAAGCTTACAACGCCATTTCGTTTCATAAAATCGTGTCAGTGTCACATACCAACTTCCTGACGCCGCCATCTTACCTCACCAAACGTCAAGCTTCGGTAAAAATTACATCTTTGCCATTTTAGTAATGTATGTCTGTGGTTTCATTAAAACTATCATTTTGTTATGATTTGCATCTGTCGTTACCTTTTTTCGTTTACTGTGCGTTTTTATCCGTTCTCGATTTCCAAAATGTCAATAAGATTTTCTATATACTTTCCATGTTTAAGATTGATTTGTGATTTTGGATGACCTTTCGTAGGCCTATGTCAATATATCAATCAAACACAACTAACATCATTGAGTAGCAAAGATTACATTGTAAACATAAAACATCAAAGAGAATAAACTGTCAATCTAGCTGTCAAAAGTACTTCACGAAAAAATTCTATGCAAGTAGAAGTTACGTGACTTATAACAGTCTAACAATAAACAGATAGACGACGGTTTACTCAGTGGTGGATGCCTATTCCGGCTAGACGTAAGTATATACGTAAACTGACCACCATGCAGAACTTTTATGAACGTAAGTAGACTCGCCAACCGTAACATCTACAGGTTTACTTGAGATTGTAGCTATAACCGAAACAAGCTTGTCGTAAGGAAGAAGCACTACTAATTAAACTATTTGCAGCTTGCCTGGAATAATTCATTACAAAACGTTTGACTTTCACTTACATCTCGAAGTGCCATCTACATGCACATTTTCGAAGTATTCCTACGTTTGGTGCTGATGTTTTTCGTGTAATTTCACTTTGGCCTGCAGCACTACACGTTTATTGACGTAAAATGCAGCAGAATGATTTGGCATTAAGGTTTGGCAAGAAGAGTGTAAACATACATTAGTGCTGCAATATTTTGTCGAGTTTTGCATCAAGAAATGTGTAGCGCTGTAAGCCAAAGCGTCATAGTCCTAAAACATTGGTGACAAGCGCAGGATACCGTCTAACTCCGCCTCTTGTGGCTTCAGTTCGGCGAGGAAGAGTCCACAAGTTTCCTCAGGAACTCTACATCCAGCTGAAGGAGCTCGTTGGTGATTATCTATTAAACTACGCAGATGCTGACTGCTAAATTTAACGCGCTCTTCCAAACAGTTCCAAACATTTTCTATTGGATTAAGATCGGGTGATTTAGCACCTAAGGCGAGGTGCTGTAGAATGCCGCGTCTTCGTGAAACCAGAAAGGTATGCTCACAACCCTGTGGATACGGCTTTTATGTTGGAAGACGGAAGTATGCACAGCATACTCATAAAGAAGACGTAGGAGAAAGGAACATTTGGTCACCGAGAATGTTGAAATAAACATCTTGGTTCACGGTAACCTGAATAACTGGACTCAGGTCATAGTGCGAAAAAAGAAAACCAAAACATCACCGAACCATCTCCGTCCTTAGCTATACCATGCGCACACACTGCGTGTTAAACGCCTCAGCAGCCCATCGGTGCACTCGACACCTTGGATCAGTCGAAAAGAGGCAACATCGCGACTCCTCGTTCCACACTACACACGCCTATGCAACTGCAGTCCAATTTCTGTATTGTTTGGCGTGTTGCAGACGTACCGTTTTATCTGCCGCTGTGAACAATGGCCTTTTGCGAGACAGACGGCTCCAAATGTCCACTGCATGCAGTGATAGATTTGCATTCACTGACATCAGCGATTCCCGTCGGGTGTGAAACCATTTGTCATTGACAAGACGTGCTAGTCATCTCTGATAAGTGTCGGCTACGCTCTCTTTACAAACACTTATCCCTATTACATGGCTACGCGTGGTTCTCCATTCGACATAGACAAAGTGGACGGTCCCGTGTTGATACATCAACGAATCGGGCAACTTCATTCACGGTGTGATAATGGGCACAATCTGACAGACATCTCCTTTATGCCATTGTGCACGTCTCCAGATTGACCTGTCTTCCTGAGTTGTGTCCATTAAACTGGCTGGCGCATATACAGCACTTCACCGGCATGGTTTACTTCAGCGTTGGAGGGTCGCACGACCAACGACCGACTGCTACCATGTCTATACCATGTGCATCGCTCCAAAGCCACCCGAGTGCTCTTTTGAAGGCGTGTATAATGTTTTGTACTCTTAGTTTATTTGGGATGGCAACGTTACATAGAACAGCCGCGCAACCACTGTGCCACAGCGGGAGTCGAATGCATGCATGCAGGTGTGAAACAGGGCTGGGGAGGTTGTCCATGATTCTACTCCAGGCGGGTGTAAAAATGAATGTGAGCAACGGAAAATAATAAACGCTAAAACGATGATTTGGTCCTGTCTGATTACCCCATGAAGCAGATCTTAGAATCTCTTCACGCCCTATTTTACGTATAAATTACAGTCTAAACATAAATGAATGATGGCTCAAATGGTTCAAATGGCTCTGAGCACTATGGGACCCAACATCTGTGGTCATCAGTCCCCTAGAACTTAGAACTACTTAAACCTAACTAACCTAAGGACAACACACACATCCATGCCCGAGGCAGGATTCGAACCTGCGACCGTAGCGGTCACGCAGTTCCAGACTGAAGCGCCTAGAACCGCATGGCCACACCGGCCGGCAATGAATGATGAAGGCAACTAATACTACTAAATATATATTTTTATAGATTAAAATGAACCCTTTAAGTACAATTGTCTATATTTCCTATCTAAAATTATTAATCAATTGCCCAACTCTGCCCCTTTTTATGACTGCGCGATCTAATTTCAATAACGCGAAATGACTGACATCATCTAGCGACCAAACACTAGAAGACACTACTTTCCAATATGATTCTACGATGGTGTGCAATCTCAGTGGAAATAAACTAACGTGATCACAGTTGTTTAGCTTTATAGCCTTAAAAAGCCGAAGCAATTAGCAATATCACCGTATGTACAGCGACCGGTGCGTCGAGGTGATGGTTCTTGTACTCGTCTGCGACGATGGAAGAACTCCAGCCACAATTAAACTCTTTCAAACACTAGGACGTCAGAAGGCGGTCCTCTGACTAATTTACTCTAATACTTTCTCCTCTCTGTGTTGTACAGACGAGAAACGCGAACTCCCAGCAACAAGGACGGAGTTCAGATAACGTCTCAACGTAAGTATAGGCAGAAGAAGTGCTCTCAAGTACTGAACACTGCATACTCAACGACGACTTCCAACCCGGAGGTGAAGTCCAGAATCGTATAGGTTTGCAACAGTACAGTGCCTAACTTTTCTAACTATAAACTCTCCTGAGAGCAAAGAAAGGAAGTCCGTCTGTACCAACAACGCTGATACCGAGCGACTCTCACACATGGGCGCTCACAACGGAATACTCGTCTCTCCACCGCTGGCTTCCCAGCAAGGCTCCCCACCCTCGTAATTCCGAAAACGAATCATATTCCAGAGACCACTGAATATTTTTCCTCTCTACAGATTCTTCCGAACGCCGACCAACCATATTTTAGTCTTTTGTCGTCCAGTGCGGCAAGTTTGCAAGGAAAAACCTATACTCGTACAATAGTACGCTTCTGTCTAAAAATCCTTAGAAATAACCCAGCTTGCGTCGATTCCGAGGTGCCGCTTCTTCATTCCTCTCTTCTGCGTCCAAGATTTGCAGAGTTCCCGGTTATCCTTCCGGTCCTGCAACAATAGCGGCTGGCCGTCACCCTATTGTGCTCCAGAACTCAGGTGCCACGACGTCCGTTTAACTACTTCCTGTTTTTAAGCAGGACCAACACCTGTGCTGGCCTTCCACCCAGAGCTTGAGTTCTGCCTGTCGTTTCATCTCCACTGGCGTTCCAACCTCTACTAGTACAGGCAATGATTCATTACGCCGTTCTGAGAGTAAAGACAATCGCCACCCAGAGCTTGAGTTCTGCCTGCCGTTTCATCTCCACTGGCGTTCCAACCTCTACTAGTACAGGCAATGATTCATTACGCCGTTCTGTTAATAAAGACACTCCGTCACCTTTCATACAATAAGCGTTAACAATTATTTACAAGTCGTACGTGACGTGACAATGTCAGTCTCCTTTAAATATTCAAAAATGGTTCAAATGGCTCTGAGCACTATGGGACTTAACATCTGAGGTCATCAGTCCCCTAGAACTTAGAACTGCTTAAACCTAACTAATCTAAGGACATCACACACATCCATACCCGAGGCAGGATTTGAACCTGCGACCGTAGCTTTCGCACGGTTCCAGAGTGAAGCGCCTAGAACCGCACGGCCACTCCGGCCGGCTTTAAATATTCATATATACGATGTACAACCTCTCAAATGATACCTAATTGTGGTTGTAGTTCACGACAAAGTATGTGGATGAGTGCTTGTAAGGTGCGAAATTATAGCCACCTTACAGTTGAATTACGGTCTTGCGTTCGAATGACGTTGTCGCCGCTGCACCGAGGCCAGAGGCGGACAGCTGAGACAGAATGAAGTACAAGCACACAGCGCAGCGCCAGCGGAGGTCGCCGTCACCCGTTCTGGTCAACGTGGCGGCGCTGGCGCGTGCGGCTCACCGCGGCCGGCACACTCAGCTGCCTGCGGCTTAATATTCTCCCCCACACTTCCGCCGGCCTTATAAGGGCGGGATTTCGGCTGGCAGTGGCGTCACAGTCCGGCTGCAGTCACCACAAGCGCGTCATAACCGGAAGAGCCTGCTGTCCCCTCACACTCACCTTATCATCACCGGAGGAATAAATGCGGCGCCCCATCCGCCGTTCCTTGCCAATAGACGACATTACGCTAAGTGTGTAGCTTTGGTGGCTTTTCAGGCCAATTTAAGGCTGTTTCTCAACTTGATAGGTCGCAAGTGTCCCATATAAAATTGTTCGTCTCGACATTCCCTACATCGTGTGTTATATTGTTTTTGGAAATTTGTGGTAAGTTCCTATGGGACCAAACTGCTAAGGCCATCGGTCCCTAGGCTTATACACTACCTAGTCTAACTTAAACTAGCTTACGTTAAGGACAACACACACACCCATGCCCGAGGGAGGACTCGAACCTCCGACGGGGGTAGCCGTGCGAACCGTGGCAAGGCGCCCTAAACCGCCGGCTACCCCGCGCAGCTGTTATATTGTTAATGGTTATCGTTGATACCTAGTATATTACAGTCTCGTCGACATCCAGGTCAATAGAGACCGAGATCTCGCTCAGATTGGATGATAATTTTCATGATTAGGATTTTAGGGCGCTTTACTGATGGATCACCAATGTTTCACATAAAATACCTAGGAACAAGTGTGGTTAAAATCCATTAAAATAACAATAAACTCTCAAATCAAATAGAAACAACAAATAAACATAACAGACGAGATGTAAAATACTGCGTGATAAATCATCCAAGCTATAGAATAAGGTTACCCTCGCTGAAAGATAAGGCCTGTGGATTTATCCACGAAGGAGCATCACTCCATTTTCTACGTCTCCTACGATAGTACTTAATACAGACGTTAAATGAGCGATAGACTGACCGACGTCGTCCAGTATCACGGCCTCCCAGTTCGCCTTACTTAATCTCTCAAATATTTATGGCTATGGGGGATATATAAATAGATTGATGTGTTGCGCAGCCATCGACAATGTGCACACATCACAGTAGTTTGTGTCCCACGTATGTGATCAACTCTTGAGGTCACCCACGTTTGTTCGCGAGTGTTGTTGATTCTTACGATAGGAATGCTGAAGGATGTGTGAGGATGAAAGGTAATCCCACTGAGCACTTCCTCTGTGGCAACAGACAGATGGCAATCATAGCACAGTAGACAATATCTTAACAAATATTTGTGCCCGAGTGTTTAATTTCGATCAAAACTGTAATATGCAACATTAAAAACAGCGCCTTTTGCATGGAGCGGTGAACGCGGTAGCACTTCGGTATCGTCTCGGTTTGAGGTCGAAATATCGTACATATTTTGTCACTCGCCACAAGCATGATATCTGAGATTTTTCCCTTCGATGAGAAAATCTTCAGTTTCACATGAATAAACTCTTCACGATGCGAAAATCTTCAGTTTCACATGAATAAACTCTTCATACGACGAAAACTTATTCCCTCCAGCCTATTCTTAAAGTTAGTATACAGGAAAGAACTACATCAGGCCAAATAAGGGTGGCTGGGGAACTATTTCCGAGACAATATCAGGTACTTTTTCCAGTACTAACATTCGGTGTGTGATCCTAGACCTAGTCCTAGAGAACTTCTGCGAACACCTGTCTGGGTCACACCTGCTGAATGTACTATGCCGAAGTCTAATAATACTGAGAAATAAGAGCGATTCACTTTTTCAGTCTTTTCAGAATGTCAATTATGATGATACCCAGTGACCTCTAACAAACAGCTGACAACATTTCCAACGTCACTAAAATAGTCGACACTCTTTACTACGCTCATTCATCTTCACATGCCAGGTGTTCGAATAAATTTTGTCTTGTAATATTAATGCTGAATTGAAGTTTCGTCGTCAGTTACATAAAGATGCCCTTTCCCAGGCGCAGTTTACAAATGTCCCTCATCAAGAGATTTTGATCCAGAGAAGACTTATCAATTGGCTCTGAGCACTATGGGACTTAACATCTGTGGTCATCAGTCCCCTAGAACTTAGAACTACTTAAACCCAACTAACCTAAGGACATCACACACATCCATGCTCGAGGCAGGATTCGAACCTGTGACCGTAGCGGTCACGCGGTTCCAGACTGAAGCGCCTAGAACCGCACGGCCACACCGGCCGGCAGAGAAGACTTAAGCATTCTCAAATTCCTCATATGAAAAAAAAAATTAGGGCGTATTTATCTATCCAGATAACAAACATAACATCTCAATTATCCCACCAGTCTTAATGTGGTCTTTGGTCACCATGTCATGACTTTCATTGACCACACTTTCGGAAAAATTGGATAAATAAAGGGCATGTACATACATAAACAAGCGAAAAGACTCGATATCTTCATTTTTTTAAGGCTGGGCATCTATAAAAAGAACTATGCACGGTCTCCAGGGGTAATGGTCATTATTCAGGAATTGATAGGAGCGGTCATTCGAGGCGAAAAAGTCTGGGAGAAAGAGACTCACAGAGCGTATCTTAAGAACTATGAGCACTTCTTCGATACTGTGAAACAACCCTCTCCTGCTACAAGCTCTTTGCATTCACATATTTTTAGGGTTGGCAGTGTGGACCGCAAACAGAAAAAAATCTGGTAAATATGGGCTTTAAAGTACATACCTTAACAGCTGTCAGCATTTTCGCTACAGATTTGTTACAAATGTGGAAGAGCTCATAGTTCTTTAGGTATGTATTTCTACATCAAAGTCTACATCATAATCCACAGCCCATCTAACAGTGTATGGCGAAGGGTACTTCTGATACCAATAGTTGATCCCCTCTTTCCTGTTCCGCTCGCGAATGGTGCGTGGGAAGAATGATTGTCGGTAAACCTTTGTATTAGCTGTAATTTCTCGAATTTTCTCGTCACAGTCATTTCACGTGATGTGTGTGGGAGAAAATAATACGTTGTCCGACTCTTCCCGTAAAGTGCTCTCTCGAAGTTTCAATATTAAACCTCTCCATGACGCACAGCGCCTCTCTTTAGCGTATGCCAAGGGAGTTTGTTGAGTATCTCGGTAACACTGTCGCGCCGGCTGAACGATCCCGCGACGAAACGTTCCGCCCTCGTTGGATCTTCTCTACCTCTTCTATCTGTTCTACCTGGAAACGATCCCAGATTGTTGAGCATTACTCAAGAGTCGGTCGAACAAGCGAGCACCTTGTAAGCGACCTCCTTCGTGGATGAGGTACATTTTCTTAAGATTCTAGTGTGAATCTCAGTCTGACATCTGCTTTTCGACTTAGGTAGATACTGTTTCCAGCAATTTGTCATCAGTTGTGTAGGTATACAGCAGTGGACTTCTATTCCTATGTATGTGCATTGTGTTACATTTATTTACCTTCAGGATCAACTGCCATAGCCTGCACCATTCATCAGTCCTCTACAGGTCATTCTGCAAATCAGTACCGTCTTCTGGCGTTGGCACTTTCTTATAGACAACCGGACTCTCTGCAAACAGTTTGAAAAATCTTCCGACGCTTTCTAGTAGATCCTTACATCTGTCGATTTTGTTCCTTTACGAGTGACATATTGAGTTCTGTCTGTAAGGTAATCTTACATCCAGTCGCAAATCTAGGCCATACTCAGAGAGATCACACACACACACACACACACACACACATACACACGCACACACACACACACACACACACACACACACACACACACAAGTATGTTACCAACTGTTCGTCTAAAATTGTGAGCCATATTTTTGTGGCTATTACAGCGCCATCTGTCACAAGGCGAAAAAAGTGGTCCAACTAAAACATTCATATTTCTTTACGTACTACACGAATATGTAATAACAAATGGGGCTTCCTATTTAAAAAAAACGCAGTTGATATCCGTTTGACCTATGACAGCGCCATCTAGCGGGACAACCATAGCGCCATCTGATTTCCCCCTTCAAGCTAAACGAGTTTCGTTCTTTGTAGTTTTTTCGTTTGATGCTTATTTCGTGAGATATTTGGCCCTGTCACTATCAATGGACCACACTACGGTGTCAAACGCTTTCCTCGAGTCGAGGAATATATCATGAATTTGGGCGCCATTGTCTGTGGAGGAACAGAGAGAGCTGCGTTTCACAAGATCTCTGTTTGCGACATCCATGTTGGACCACAAAACATGTTTCATAATTCTACAACAGAGTGATTTCGACGGCATAGGTCTTTCAGTCGCTATATGTCCTTTGTTGCTGCAGCGATCTACGATAAACTGCTGCTAGAAGGGCAACAGGTTCTATGGCATAATCTTTGGAGAATATTATAAGTATCTCATCAGGTCCTCATTCATTTCCACTACTAAGTGATAGTAATTGCTTTTCTGTCCCGTTATCGGTTATCTCAATATCTGCCATTTCGACGTTCGTATAGTGATTGATAGGAGGGACCGTGTTACAATCTTCCATGGTGAAACAATTTCGGAAGACCGAATTCAACATTTCGGCATTCTCTTTGTTACTTACCGTTCCGGTGCTAGTATGGTCAGTGAACGAATGAACAGAGGATTTCGAACCGCTTGCTGGTTTTACGTAAGACCGAAATCTCTTAGGGTTTTTACTCACACATGTTGACAATAATTTTACTGCATTTTAGAGCCCATGTTTGCCAGATCTCTTTCTTCAAATGACCGTTCATGTCATATCCGTAAATACTGACCATTCCTCCACGGACAGAATGCTGGTAAAAAGCGAAGTTCAGAAGTGAAATATCTCAGCAGAGCAAGAGATCATTCAAGAGTCTCCTTCCTTTACTTCTTCTTCTTTTCCTTCTCTTCTCTGCCAATCCGGGATGAATCCTTATGACCGTTTCCGGCCTCACCGTCTCTTTCTCGACCTGTCCACACTCTTTCCACCAATATGATTCTATTCCATCGCTTGCGGAGAGATTCTCTGCGGTGGCATACGAAATACATGCTCTTTCCAAATCTGTTTTAGTTAGATTACTTTTTCAGTTAATGGCTGTGCTCCCAATTCTTTCCTTAGTTCTTCATTTCTTATTTTGTCTTCTCTTGTATAGCGTTTCACTAATCTAAAGATGCGCGCGGAGTGGCCAAGCGGTTTGAGGCGCCATGTCACTGATTGCGCGGGCCGCTCCCGAGGGAGGTTCGAGTCCTCCCTCGGGCATGTGCGTGTGTGTGTGTGTGTGTGTGTGTTGTACTTAGCATAAGTTAGTTTAAGTTGTGTGTAAGTCTAGGGACTGGTGACCTCAGCAGTTTGGTGCCTTAGGAATTCACACACATTTGACCTAAAGAACTTCATTGCTCAGGAGCAATTCACATAATACTGTAAACGAAACTGTGCGTTAGAAGATAGAAACAGGACAACTGCAGGGGATGGAGAATACACGATTTCAAATCAACGTTAGCTTGCAAACCGCTAAGACGAAGAGGTGAAAGAAGGAAAGAAGGAAGATCTCTGATGAGTTCAAATGGTTCAAATGGCTCTGAGCACTATGGGACTCAACTGCTGTGGTCATAAGTCCCCTAGAACTTAGAACTACTTAAACCTAACTAACCTAAGGACATCACACAACACCCAGCCATCACGAGGCAGAGAAAATCCCTGACCCCGCCGGGAATCGAACCCGGGAACCCGGGCGTGGGAAGCGAGAACGCTACCGCACGACCACGAGATGCGGGCTCTCTGATGAGATGAGCAAACAATTCGTTTAGGAACAGGATTAAAATTTCATCCACAGCAGATTCTGTGTACATCATGCACGTAATATGAAGATTAACGCTCTCAAGTAACATCGTCTACGAACACAGCAGGACCAAACTAAGGGACTGTTGTTTAAATTCCGAATGGAAGGTCCTAAGACTGACTGCGCACCCGTGACGGACGTTGGTCGGGGTGGTTACCCGGCCCTATTATCGCATTACTGCTTCCGTCGCGATGCCCACTCCTCCGCTCATTACGGACAATAGCAGCCAATTAGCGGCTCGGCGATCCGGCGTCTGCTGAGGCGCCGTCTCGAAAGCAAGAGGGCGTCGCCGTCACCAGGCGTCTGGACCGGACAGGTGACGACTACACTGAGCGCCAAGCCTGCACATAGACGACTCTACCCGGTGTTCACAGAACTAATTAAGACTACAGGGAATATGTTCATCTTGTTTCTTTTCTTACGTCATTAGTCTTTCGCCTTGTTTAATGCCGTCCTCCTTAGGTTCCTATCTTTTCATCTTGGCACAGCCACTAGACTTAATATGTCCTAAAATTTTAAAATTTTGTAAATGGTTGGAGCAGCAACCGTAGGATGAATTCTTCTTGTAGAAATAATAAACAGCCAATCAGTTGCAAAATCAAAGATTCATTTAAACCCTTTACCATAGATTCAGCGTTTATAAAAATGTGTTCCCCAGAAGGAGAAACTGACAACCTAAACAAGTTAACAGAGAAAAACGTGTCAGTGTACACTGGATGATTTTTCCTACCTTCTAAAATCTCTAGGGATTGATCGATGAGAGGATACAGAACAAAACAGGTCTAATGCACCTCTGTCCGGAAATGGATGGTTTCCATGCTAGAGACCACTTATTCAATCATACATTGTTACAGAGACTGCGGCAGATACGCGCTGTACCATTCAGCCACAGTTACAGTATGTGTTGAATATGGTTTCCATTTGCCTCAACGCTTTCGCGAACGCGCCTTAGTGTGCTCTGTCTCAGACGTTCATATCGGCTGGCTGCATCCGAACGGTGTCAAAGGCAACATGAATACGCTGCCCCAGTGTCTCCACATCTGGAATGGGCTCTGCATACAGGATACTTTTGGGATGGCTCTATAACCAGAAATCGCACGGGTTGAGATCCTGTGAACGAGCAGACCCCCTCATCCGATTCGTTGACCAGGGAAGACATGATTGAGGTGCGTCCAGATGTTAACGATGAAGTGGTCTGGAGCACTATCATGAATTATCATGAATTATGAATGGCACTTCTTCCAGCAGTGGAGGTAAAGCTAACCGCAAGAAACGCCGAAAGTTCGAGCCTGTTAGGAAAATGAAAGGAAGACTGGTCCCAAAATACGGTCGCCAATTATCCCCGCCCACACATTCCGGCGACACCGATGCTGATGATTCGTTGTAACCATACCATGCGGGTCCTGCATAATATCCCACAGAAGACTGTTATGAAAGTTGAAGATACCACTCCGCGTAAAGGTGACCTAGTCTGTGAAGAGGATGGATGACACAAATCTTGGCATCGTGGTTGCCTGGTGAAGAAACCAATGACAAAACACCTCCCGATATGGAAAATCTGTCGCTAGTAAACCCTTCACACGCTGTAAGTGATAAGGGTAGTAACAATTGGCGTGGAGAATGTTCCACACGGTCGATTGGCTTAACATATACTGGCGGGCCAGCTGCCTGGCACTGACGCGGCGGTCGCCTTCCATAGCGTTAATCACGCTTTCCTCCAAGTCTGGTGTCCCAAAATTTCAGGTACGTGCTTCACGATTTCCTACTTCCTGAAGCGACCGTGTCTCAGGCAAACCGTGAAACACTGTTGCAAACATTGAATGCTGTGGTTGTTGTCGACCGGTCTCCGAATACAGAAAAATGGCTCTGAGCACTATGGGACTTAACATCTGAGGTCATCGGTCCCCTAGAACTTAGAACTATTAAACCTAACTAACCTAAGGACATCACAAACATCCATGCCCGAGGCAGGATTCGAACCTGCGACCGTAGCGGCCGTGGGTTCCAGACTGATGCGCCTAGAACCGCCCGGCCACAACGGCCGGCTCTCCGAACACAGTACAATCTTGTTGTCCGCCGCCCTTTGCAATTTGCCTTTCTGTAAGTAAACACCATGTTGGCAAGCTCTCGCTTCGAATACAGAACCATTGTATACAACGCTATATCACATCCACTGCAAGGTGAGTCAGACAGAGAAGCGAATCGGACACAACATTACCAGTTACAGAAGATGGAGCTATGGCATGACGAATGAGGAACAGAACCACCCTCTAGGAGGAAACCATGCATACTATAACTGTGAGTGCATGGTACAGCGCGTATTAGACCACTGTTTCTGTAACAATGTATGACTGAATAGCCGGCTGCGGTGGCCGAGCGGTTCTAGGCGCTCCAGTCCGGAACCGAGTGACTGCTACGAACGCAGGTTCGAATCTTGCCTCGGGCATGCATGTGTGTGATGTCCTTAGGTTAGTTAGGTTTAAGTAGTTCTAAGTTCTAGGGGACTGATGACCTCAGATGTTAATTCCCATAGTGCTCAGAGCCATTTGAACCATTTGTGACTGAATAAATGGTCTCTAACATGGAAACGATGCATTTCCGGACATAAGTCCATTAGACCCTTTTTTGTTCCGCATCCTCTCATCGATCAATCCCTAATACAAAAAAATTATTCAGACTTACAGGGTTATATGCTGTGGCACCAGTTACATTAAAATATAGCCGAAAGGCGTCAGTCAAATATAAAATTTCACCTACGTTGTTTTTACTGCAAAGACCTTTTTTAGATGTTAACTTATTATTTGTTGCCATTTTATTAATCTTAAATATGTACGCAGCTAAATACGATAATTGTAATTTTAACGGGCAACAAGCACGTTGTGCATGTTTTAATTATTATGGAGGTGAAATTTTATATCTGACTGATGCCTATCGGTTTCATTTCAACGTACCTCTGCCGCAACGTGTAATCCAGGAAGTTTAAATAATTTTTTGCATTCGTAACGAGATAAAATCAGTGTTAACATGTCAAGGTTGTCAATGTTTCCTTATGAAGAAGACGTTTATATAAACGTTGCAATCATGGTAAAGAGAGATAAATAAGTCTTCCATTTTGCATCTGATTGGCTGTTTTTTATTCCTACAGGAAGATGCCCGAAATTTTTTTTATGTAGCACTTGGCTATTAAAAATGCAGTACCGTTACGGGGGCTTACGACAGTCATCCTATTCGACTGAAATGTACTAGACACTTGAATATATAGGGGCAAAGAAAACGTTTCCATTAGAAGGCCGCGCTTGCCAGAATCGGTACGCCAATCAGGCAAACTCGCATTGTAGAAATCATCCCACCGACGTAACAGGCTGAATTTACCTGTTTCGTAAAACATCGTGTACTACTGCGTGAAGAAATCTGTAACTGCCTGCTGCACACCCTCGTCCGACTGGAGTCTTCGACCCTTCAAGGTCTTTTTAAGGGACCGAAGGCTTGATAATCGCATTGGGAGAGCTTGGAACTATAGGCTGTGTGCTAGAATGTCTCCCACTTGTTTCTGCATTGCGACATTTGCTGCATGGGGACGTGCGTTATCACGAAGCAGCGGCACCCATTGTCGCAGTTTTCCCGGGCGTTTCGCCTTAATTGCACGTAGTAATTTCTCCAGCGTCGCGCAGTCCCGTTCCCCAGTGTTGGAGACATCAGATTCCTTGAAATCAATAAGCAACGGGGCTTGGTAATCAAAGAACAGGGTCGCCATCCCATTTTCAGTAGATGGCTGGCTCCTTGAACTTCTTGGGACGAGGGGGCGAAGGATGAGACCACTGCATCGTCGGCGCTTTCGACGCGTGTTCGCAGTGGTGGCACCAGCTTACTTCACCTGCAACAATGTGCTCAAGGAACGTGTTGCCTTCAACATTAAAACACTGCAGATGCTTCAGGCAAACAGCCATCCGGTTTGATTTTTTTCGGCATTCAATGCCCGAGGTATCCGCCAGCTACTGACCTTATGGTAGCATAACTCCTGCGGGATAATGTGTTGCACGCTACCGAAGCTGAAGTCGAGACCCTTTGCTAGCGCACGAATGGTTACGCGTCGGTCCGCCCTATTTGCATCATCAACCGACCGCTTGTCGTTGTCGGTAATGGATGAGACTGGTCTCTCAGAACGACCGGCGTTTTATGTCTAATCGCAGCCAGCACGGATCTCGGCACATCATTCCACAATTGTGGTTTTCGACAGACACACTGCCCCATACCAATTCTTTCTTCATTCTCCGATAGATGTCCGGTGTTCGTCCTTCAGGAGAAAAGAAAGAAATAACAGCAGCGTGGTCCTGTTTGGATGCACTTGGTAATAATGTCGCCATAGTTCACGTTTCCGAATTTACCGCGCACACGTCAGAAAATCACGAGTGCCACACTAAACCATTGCCTACATGCTGTGTTTATATACCAGCATCGGAGTCGCGCTGCGTTGCATATACGCTGCAGCAACGCCCTCAATTGGAAACTTATTGAAAGCCCCTGATACAAATGAGAAATTTCAACTGAACTTCACAAATTAGGTAGGGGTAACGTCTTCTATATTTTGTATACGATTAAAGAAAACACAGCGGGTTTCTCATTCAAAACCGCATTTCCAATGGCGGTTGTTTGCGCGAAGACCAAGTTATGCCTCGTAGAGAAAGAAAAAACATCCGTCAACACGTGACAGAATTCAACAGTAGCAATTTTGTTGCCCATCGAGACTTCGGTTTTTCGCCCCACAACAAGGGCGTTTCTGTTGGCTGGGGTCTGACGATATCCATGTGAATATGAAAACGGTGGGTTCAAGACGGCCATGCAGAATCTCAGTGGCCGTATGCAACTTGTACTCAATGGACAGACAAATACTATCCGACCAAAGGTAGCTGGACACCTATTAGTGGTCACTTTTAAGGATTGTGCCCACACTTCCCCTTTATGACAGCCTGAACACTGCTTACGACACTTTCTATGAGGTGTCTGATTTTCTACGAAGGAGCGGAAGATCCTGATCTTGGACGCAGAGGTCTGGAGCGAAGTGGACCTTCTGACTCGCCCCAAAATGTGTTCCACTGGTTTCAGATCGGGAGGCGGTAGACCAGTCCATTTCAGGAACGTTATTGTGTACAAACTGTTACTTCACAGCAAATATTCATGGTCTCCGAAATCTTCCTGTACTATATGCAGTGCACAATGCCGTAAAATGTGTTCATACCCTTCTGCATTTGGTGATTTCTTAAGCCCAATTAGGAGACCACAACGTAGTCACAAATGGCTCTGAGCACTATGGGACTCAACTGCCGAGGTCATTAGTCCCCTAGAACTTAGAACTAGTTAAACCTAACTAACCTAAGGACATCACAAACATCCATGCCCGAGGCAGGATTCGAACCTGCGACCGTAGCGGTCTTGCGGTTCCAGACTAACGTAGTCACCAAAAACAGCCCCGTACCTTAATACCACTTCCTCTGTACTTCACTGTTGCATGATGGCAGGTAACCCTCTCCAGGCATTCGCCAAATTCTTTCCTCCATCGGATTGCCACAGTGTATAGACTGACGCATCACTCCAAATCACAAATCACTCGTTTCCAGTCACCCACCGTCCAGTGGCGTCTCTCATTACATCACCTCGAGCATCGCTTAGCACTGAGTACAGAAATGTGTGGCTTTTGAGGAGTTGCTCGAGCGTTATACCCCACTGGTTTTACCTCTCTACACACAGCCATTGTGCTAGCTGCACTGCAGGTAACATTTTTCAACCCACGAGTGATTCCTTCCGCTGATGTCATGCGATTTTTTACAACCACCCTCTGCAATGATCGACAGTCACTGTCCGTCAGTACTCGAGGTCGACCTGGTCTCGGTCTAACTGTAGCTGTTCCTTCGCGTTTCCACTTCACCAAAAGTCGACCTCGGCAGCTCTAGAAAGGTTGAAATGTTCCTCATGGATTTGTTAATCAGTCCACGTTTGAAGTCGTTGAGTTCTCCTGACGGAGCCACGCTGCTTTTATTGCTTCCCTAGTGGTAACACAATAGTTGCCGCCTCCTATTACACTGGCGGATCTGCCTCTCGTGACATTCTAGTGGTGTGAGATGTCTGGATACTTTTGATCGGACAGTTCATTGTTCGTTTGGCCGTGCCGGCCCGTACAGTCACGTCACTTACCTTGAGTCAGGAAACAGGCTTGTTCGCAGCAAGACCGGTATCCACACGGACAGTGTGACGACCTCTGCAACAGCGATGTCTGTCAACACGGCGATATTGTAGCCGCTACCCTTTACGCGACAGCACAGAAAGTCTCTACGACAGCGCGCCCAATGACAGCACTGGACATCGGAGTGACAACAGATCGCCTTTTCTACATCCACATGGCTGCTCTGCAATTCACTATCAAGTACCTGGCTGAGGTTTCATTGAATCACCTTCAAATTATTTCTCTACTATTAAAAGGCGATAGGCTTTTACTTTATTGTGTTCAGTCTCTGATCCAAATTGCAGTTTAGTTCACGGTTGGCCGACAGGCAGCCATTTTATGATTGAGCAGTTCACGTAAGCCCACTCCACACACGCGCGCATTACTGTTAGACGCCGGACTTCCTCAGCGAGGTTCTTCTTCAACGTGTTCTCAGCCTTCCAAAACTGGTTTGTGCCAGCGAAAAACTTGTGATCTTGATAAGGAATGTTGCCAATTGGCTTGTTTCAACTTTTCAAATGTCACACTCGCGGATTCCCCAGGTTTAGCACAAAATTTGATTGCATAACGTTGAGCCGTGCGTGGCTCATGTTCGTGCCATCTATTATTTAACATCTTGTTTTTACCGTACAGCCGCCTCGTCATTTTAATTTCAATTACTGGTGTCACTTAATTGCTGTCTTGCCTGCCCATAAGTGGCAGCAGCAGCGCGTATCGATATTAGCCCTGCCGTATTATCTTTGCTGGACGGCTATTACTCCCCGGTCGTCGTGTGTCGCGAGGTGAGATCAGACCTGGGGTAGTTGGAACGCGGAGAAGTGCAGTCGGGACGCAGAAGCAGTCGGCGACGGAGCGCTGGGGTGACGCGGGCAGCCAGTACTCGCCGACCGCTCGCGACACAGGATGAACTGTCCGACGGACGGAGACGGCAGCGGGATCGACCACTGGCCGGTCGATCAGTTGGTCGTCTCTTTGGGTGACTTGTGTTTGGTCTTTTGATCGTTTCTGAGCCCCCTCACTGGGTCATCTTGCTGGACGTGGCTCGGTTCCTTCTTGTGCGGAGACGTCGTGGCCAATGGGCAAGAGTTACCTGTGCATGACTGGGTCCGAGCCAGTGTGCCCAAATCGCCGTGTCTTCCAGTTCCGGACGGGCATCGGGTTGAGTCGGGTTGGAGCTGTAGTGAGCTCCGGATAGTCAAGACTCGCCTGATCGTTGCTGACACACATGGTTTGAGTGGCAACGAACTTGGTTGGTTGTTGGTCGGTCGTCTGGTCAGACGACGTGTGTTTCGTCACCGACTGTCTGTCGATTTTGTGTGTGTTTCCGCCTGTGATTTGTTCTAGTTTTTCATCAGTGATTCGTTTTTCGAATGTTCGAGTTTCTTGTAGCAGTGTTTCGTGGAACACTGTGTACCCTGTGTCAGTTCGACTGAGCAGTGCTTTAAATGCTGTCTGCGTACCGTAGTAGCCAGTTGGTCGGTTGCGACAGAGCAGCGAGTGAGTGTTTTCTTACCGTGTTGATGATGTCCGCCACGGCGTGTAGTTCCACAGCCGTTGCGATGTTCATGTATGCCAGTAGTTATCGTACCTTTGGTCTGGTGACCGAAATCAGGTAGTTGGTTAGTTCGTCGGCTGTCTGACGACTGGCTTGCCTTCCGATTAAGAGATTGCTGGTCAGGCTGCCTGTCTCGCCTAAACGGGCGTTAGTGTTACAATTCCAGGCCGACCCTTGGAAACTTCTGAGCTCCGTCCCGTTTCTGTTACATAGTAACTTCCTTGTTTGAGTTTTAGTTATTGTGTTGATGTGTGGCCTTCATCCAAGTTTTAATATTTCTTAAATTAATGTTCCTGTCTTGGCCTTAAGACATGAGATTGTTATATTTTTATATGGGGCCTTCAGCCGATTGAGAGGTTTTAAGATAAGGCCTTCCGTCTTTTAGATTGAAACTCTTTCTAGGCCTTAAGCCGTTAAATATATTTGGTTGATATGTGGCCTTTGGCCGAGTATTAATACCTCTTAAATTAATGTCCTTGTCTTGCCCTTAAGGCGTGAGATTGTTATTCTTTATTTTATGTTTTAAGATATGGCCTTTTCCCCTTTGAAATTGAATTGCTAAGGCCTTCAGCCGATTATATTGAAGATTTAGAAAATATTCCTAGGTGAAGCTTCCAGAAGAACCTTGTATTTCAATTTTGCAAGGCCTTGTGTCTTGAATTTTGAATGTGGCCTTCAGCCGATCTAAAGTCAATCAAAGGAGGTCGATTAAAGTTTTGAGTGTTTTGCATCCTTGCTGTAATATTGTGTGTTGACAAATAAAGTTTCTATGTTGAGTGCAACTGACAGGATCTCATTTTGGCCCCTTTCCACAACCTAACCCGTTCTGGCCTGCTAGCCCAGGCATGTCAAACGTCTCTCAAAATTCCGATGTTCCACTTTCGTAGCACACAACAAAAATGCAAGTTCACTGCTGACGCTGTGAGAAACCACGTGATCGCTGTACGGAGCTGAAACTCGGACAGCGCCTGTAAGGGATGAAAGCGCAGGTGTACAGTGTGAGCAGAACAACGCAGCGCAGCCTGATCGGTCGCAGTGTTGTAAGTGTCATTACTTTTCTCCCACACCTCGGATTTTTTACTTCACCCTTATGAGTAGCACCAAATTTCAGCGACAGTGAGGAATCGACTGCAATGGATTCCGCTCCAAGTGCAAAGGAACAGGCGTCCTGCAAGATTTGCACAACCGTTTCTGAAGATGGTGAGCAGCTTCCGAAATGAGTAATGTGAATGACGAAATGACATTTCATTTGTGTGGAAAAGTCGATAGGTGTAATACGCGATTACAGGGATGTGATAAACCTCGCAATTTGACTAACGTCGAACGTGACAGTAAACTTGTTCTATGGTCTTTCTAAACTTTTAGCTTATTTTGTCTTCACCGAGTGTTCGACCTCAATACACGTGGAATGGCTCTGAGCACTATGGGACTTAACTTCTAAGGTCATCAGTCCCCTAGAACTTATAACTACTTAAACCTAACCAACCTAAGGACATCACATACATCCATGTTCCAGGCAGGATTCGAACCTGCGACCGTAGCGGTCGCGCGGTTCCAGACTGTAGCGCCTTTAACCGCTTGGCCACCACGGCCGGCAATACACGTGGACCTGGGCACATTCTAGCGCTGACGAAACCCACAATTCACAGCAAATGAGAGTGGCAGCTCCACACACTGGAATTCCGAATCTGGGGGTAAGTCTACCTGTATCGACAATTGGAAGATCAGTGTGGTCCTCGTCCATCTTCAGCGGACAGGGACTTTTCACTCGCCGGCTCTCTTACTCTGCCTTTTCCACCTGTGAGTGATCATCAAGGATGGATTTCGCTTTCTCGAATATCAGTCTCTGTTTTCAGAACTGAGAGGATCCTATACCACAGCCACTGTGAACATCACGTAGACCTGGCTGAAAGGCTTTGGCGGAACTGGCACCAATACCTGAATAAAACTAAATATGCAAATAAACAGAAAATTTTAAAAAAAGTATACGTCCGTTAGTAAGAGGCATCTTTTTGCTCAAGGTAATACAAGTTGGTGAGACGTACTTAAGAAGCAGAAGGTCTCATAAATATATCCTGCGACATAGAAACCCGAGTGGCAACGCATTAGGCGTGGCCGACAGGAGCCGTCTAACTTGAATTGCGGTCGTTCGCCGCGTGAAATATGTAGTCTCTTGACTCCATTTCCTCTTCACGTAATCACAGCCTTTGTAGAGTATATTTATATTCTGCACTGCAAGGGGAACCAGGTAATAAAACGCTTCGCAAGCAAAAAAAAATTGCTCCGTGTAAATCTCGAATGCCCTTTTCTGGATACGTGTCAGTTCAGTGTTTCCTTGAAGTACAATCAGAACTGTAGGTTCATGTAGGTTATGCGTCGCTATATGGCAACAACACTGCCTTCCAAATCGGGAAAGGAAACCTTGATGTTCGTCAGACTCGTATCAGGACATTCATATAGAGGAAAATTTGTAAACTTAGCCTTCGGCCCATAAATCCTTTATCTCTAATGACTATATACTAGGCCATTACTCTCCTGTATCGATCTTTCGCTGTGGAACGCTTGCCACAAGCAGTATTTTGTTTTAAAAATATAATTTAAACTACTGAATGGATCGGTTGACAGGACACACCCCGAGGCATCAAGGAATTGTTAATTCGGTAATGTAAGGAAGTTGGGGACAGCTAAAAACTGTAGAAGGGGAACAAGATGGAATACAGTAAGCAGGCTGAAATAGATGTAGGAAGCGGTAGTTATGCAGAGATGAAGAGATTTGCATAACATAGACTAGCATGGAGAGCACCATCAAACCAGTTTTCAGACGACAATAGGTTACATTATCCATGCAAATATAATTCGATATGGTTCACAAGTTTTATATAAACATTAAATAGACCTCAACCTAGACAAATATTAAAATCCTAGGTCTTGCAGTACGATTTGTATTCGTATTCCTGTCGCTGTCAAGGACTGGTATAATAATTTCATATTATTGTAAATTAAAATTGTTAAACAAACTAGCAACACTTACATAAGCACCTCTCTCATCTGACCAAGAACGACACATACTAAAAAATATTACATGAAAGTTAGAATAATTATAATCTCCATTATTTATAAAAATAGTAATTGGTGATAATAATAATAATAATAATAATGATAATAATAACACTAACAGTGAGCATTAAGAACGATACCGATTACTTTAGTACATTTGAAGCCATGTTCAGTATTATCAGAAGTGGAAGGCATAATAAAAGAGGGGTACTGCCAGGGATTTTTCCTGGAACGCGAAGTGATCAGCTCGTGATGCCAACTGAGAAGCTACTTGGGTGAGAAGTAGCGGCTCCATGGTCTAAAAGTCAAAGCAATGGTTGGGAGAGCGGTGTGCTGTCCCCTTGCCGCTCCATACCACATCGGCATAACGCCGCACACCAGAGGATTACAAGACGGCCGATCGACATCACTTGGATCTACACTAACAGTCCTTAAAACTACAGTACCCTGGGAGCGACATGCTACAGACGTCAAACTGACGTGACTCGTACTACATGTTTGGGTACACACAATGTAAGTAGAGTACAGCCATCAGTTTTCTGGTTAGCGAGAGGCTCGAGTAGCTTGCCGTGCCGTAATACTGCTGAGCATGTCGGTAGGGATCCCACGACTGTCATACGAAGTCGACAGTTTCAGGAGAGCCATACTCAACAAAATGCAGACGCATCCCGACTCTGCTCGCGCCATCACAGAGGAAGTACCGGTGAGTAGAGGCTCCGAAGAGAACGAACCTTGCCGTCATCGGTACGTGGACCTGGCGTGGTGGCAGGGCCTCCCACTGGATATACAACACGATCGCCTCTGGTTAACTCAGCCCCTAATTTAGGCGTGTTAAGGCCGGTGGCCGTCCCACATCGTCAAGGGCTCTGTGACGTTGTCTTTCAACAATGTAACGTAAGACCGCATGTTCCCCTTTCTGTCCAACTACTTCGATGGTGTGTGTTCGACTCAACTGAATGAAAAAAAAAATCGTTTCTGTCTGTTGTTGAGGTTTGCAGATCAATTATTCACTCTTCTCTTTTTTTTTAATGAAACAAGTGTATGGGGGAAAGCAAATTGAAACAATCGATTGAGTCGGTTGTAGGTCGACGTATCGGTTGGGCTATTCGTTTCTCCTTATCGGCAAAGCCAGTCTGTGTTAGCAGCTGACTGAAAACAGTCGATTCAGTTGGTAGTAGTTTCCCGCATTGGTAGGATTATTTGTTTCATTTACTTCGTGCGGAAACAGTCTGGAGAGCAACTGAATAAAAACAGCCGACGTAGTGCGGAGCATTCAGTTCTGAGCTGAAACGTTGGCCCTTTTTGCCATCCGAGCCGTGGCGGGGTTGCTGGCGTCGCCTTTCGAATTCCTGGCGCCACTAGCTCGGTCTGTCGTGTGATGTCCCTCTGGTTTGAGGCCACTAAGATCTTTGCTCGAGGTTGTTGATAGAGTACGGGGTGTATAGTGGCGTGGCGAGATGGGGAGTGGTATCGGAGCGAAGAGAACGGTGTGAGAGGTCCGCCCGGCGACTAAGGCGAGTACTTGCGCAAGCGTCTGGAGCAGGGAGTCCGGCGAGTAGTTGCTGGGCATATTTGTGTGCCGATTTGAATCCGTGGCTGACTTGGAGTGCCGTCTTCGTGCGTAGCCTGGCGAGCCGGCTTTGGGAGGTGGCACGCCGATGAGAGAGCTGAAGCCAGTTTCGCTGTGCTGAATTCTAGGCCTCCTTTGGAACCGATTCAGCTTCGATCCGTGAACTTCAGATATCTTAAACTGTGTGAGCCGATGGTGTTTCCAGAGCTGGAGCGATAATGTGTTTCTTCTGTGCTCGTGCTGTTCCCCCCTCCCCCCTCCCTCCCCGCTCGTGTTCAAACAGTACCTGGTTGGTTGGGTTCTAGCCGACCTCCCTGCCAGACGGGATAAGTACCGATGGTTCAAATGGCTCTGAGCACTATGGGACTCAACTGCTGTGGTCATCAGTCCCCTAGAACTTAGAACTACTTAAACCTAACTAACCTAAGGACATCATACACATCCATGCCCGAGGCAGGATTCGAACCTGCGACCGTAGCAGTCGCACGGTTCCGGACTGCGCGCCTAGAACCGCGAGACCACCGCGGTCGGCGATAAGTACCGAGAAAGGTACTTATCTTGTACGGCCGGGTGCCGGTTGACATGCCTTCAGGCATTGCAGACGTCATCGCTCTGTTAATTATATTGGGTTAGGAGCTGCCTGCGTCTGAAAATCTGCAATTGCTGAGGCTATGTAATCGGGTTTGGCAGCCTAGTTTTCCTTCGAGGTTTTCGCCGTCGTTGTAGAAGCGCTGTCTTGCAGTGACGCGGGTACACCGTTTGGCTTGTTGTTGTTGCTTTCATGTAATTAATCTTGCTGTGCTAAGGTAGTAACAGGAAATGAGACATGATGGTACATGGCCCCTAACCTTTCGCCTTACATCCAAAACAATTTTTGCTGATTGCATTCTGTTATCGTCTGTCGTCACTATTATTATATTTCCGATATTTGCTTTCCTTTGACTGCCATTCAGTGGCTTGTAGTTCAGTCTTTGGTCATGTTTATGAGCAGGTGTTTTCTTAATAGTGATTTCTGCGTGTGGATCAGAATACCGAAACGCTCTGTGCTTTGGTTTTCCGCTAAAGAAACTGAATGGCAGCCCTCTGCCTGGAACGCACTTCCGTTATAAACGCAATTTTGGACGCTACGTACAGCGCTACCTAGTGCCGGAACTTCATGAAACTCTAGGGGCTGAATCGGGAATATTCCACGATGTCCCGCAACAAATTCCGGAGCAGTAACTGTCAGAAGAGACGTAACTGTCAGACTTTTGTCAGTCGGTTGTTTCCCATTAAGTGAAACCACTCACACCCGGAGACTGAGTGAAAAACATTCGTACAGCCGATGTCTCCGCAGAGATTAGTTACATTCTACTGAAAAAAAAGCGATTGAACGAGAAAACTATAGGCTGGGTAATCGGGTGTTAAAATCAGTCGGCCGTGACGTCACTATCGTACTACTTGCCTGTCTAGCATGTCCTCTAGATCTGTCTCCCGCTCAAAGGGTTTGTTCATGGTTTGCGAGACCCTGGCTCGCCTGCAGTCAGCAGCCTCCACGATTGGTGAATTCTAGCACAGGGATAAGGCAACACGGAATGGCGTATCCCCATGCGTGATCCAGGCTCAGTTCGACTCGATGTCCAGCTGGGTTTGAGCCGCGGGTGGTGTCAGATCTACCAGTACCGTGAAGTTAACTTCGCTCCCTCCCAAATCATGTACAAGTTCAGTTAAGTGCTCTTCCTAACGCTTTGTATGGACGCAGTTAGTGAAACTGCGCTATTTTCTATCCTTCTTCGTGGCTAGCAGTATAATTACACGGTCCAGTCACATTAATGTGGCCAGTGCCTATGTTCAAAGTCAATGTGCAGTTATCATTCACAGACGGCAGGTGGCAGCACAAGCACTGGAGGATGTATAAAGAGTGTCCAGGGAGACGCAGAAAATAGTGCAGTCGTTAGGTAACGCGGATACGGAGCCATTTGTCTGATGTTCGAAAGGACATAATCATTGGCTTTCGGGTCAAGGAGGGAAGCATTTTAGAAACGGCTAAGTTTGTAAACTGTTCGGAAGCCGCCGTCATTTAAGTACACCGTGAATAACAAAATGACGCTATCCAAAACCGGTGCCGAGGTAACCTTGGTGCACCATAGACCACAGATGATAAAATACAACTTTCTATTTATATTACTTGAAAGAATGTTAAATCTTATTAAATAGAGAATAGATTTTATAATTGAGATGACTTCTGTTGACAGTAAATAGTAACTTTTATAAGTCAAGTTAGCAACACGAGATTTACCTTTTGTAGTTTCTGTACCAAAGTTCTGGAAGAAGTCATTCAGCGGTAAATATATCGTTTTTGGTTTGTATGATAGCTAGCTTTTAAAGAGCAGGGGAAACCTTTGCAAAGAAAAGTATTTTTTCTTGTTAGTGTCCAGAAGTGGGTCGAGTAATGATGAAATATAGAATATCTGAGACTCTGGAAATCTAACTACTAAATAATGTTGTGAAAACCCTTTTCTTTACAACAATTCAGGTTATTATTTAGAGAAATTATTTCGCATTTACAACTTTCATGGAAGACATCTTCTGAAAAGAAAACAGAACGGAATTTGCCAACTTACGGCGAAAGTTGGTTATCGTTAATAAAGTTTAATGTTTCCTGTTCAGAAATTTGAATGCTCATCAGCAGAGCAAATCATTGTGGGAAACAATAATATCGCGGTAATTGGGATGAATAATACGTCATAAGACTAAAATAATAATTACGATAGTAAGAAATAGAGCTCACTAGAGCTAAAATGTCTGACAAGTTAGAATTTGATAGTTCGAGAGGCTAACAGAAAAGCGCTAGCACAATAAAGAGCGCAAAATCGGTCACGCATCGCAATTTATAGTAGTAACAGAGATGTTAATGCCGCGCCGATCATAGTAAGCTTGGCATTAACACTCAGACGATCAGCGTAACATGATCGCTGCAGTTAACGCAAAATATATCTTTCCTTTGGCATAAATAATTAATTATTTCTACCGTGTCACGGGAGGCGCTATTTCACAATGACAGGGGTGAACGAAGTACAACTGTTGAGTAATTGACCGCTGAGATGAACCAGGCGGCTACCAACAGTGTCTTCACAACTACCGTTTAGTGAACGTTGCAGCGTATGTACCTCCTCACCAAGCGCCTGGTTCGCGTTGACTGCTGTTCACCGGCGACGAAGGCTGGAATTCAAAAAAATGGTTCAAATGGCTCTGAGCACTATGGGACTTAACGTCTGAGGTCATCAGTCCCCTAGATCTTAGAACTACTTGAACGTAACTAACCTAAGGACATCACACACATCCATGCCCGAGGCAGGATTCGAACCTGCGACCGTAGCGGTCGCGCGGCTCTGTGGTGTCACTGCCAGACACCACACTTGCTAGGTGGTAGCTTAAATCGGCCGCGGTCCATTAGTACATGTCGGACCCGCGTGTCGCCAATGTGTGATCGCAGACCGAGCGCCACCACACGGCAGGTCTCGAGAGACGTACGAGAACTCGCCCCGGTTGTACGACGACGTTGCTAGCGACTATACTGACGAAGCCTTTGCTCTCATTTGCCGAGAGACAGTTAGAATAGCCTTCAGCTAAGTTAATGGCTACGACTTAGCAAGGCGCCAATTGTAACAGTGCATGTATATTACGAGTCTCATTTGTATAGTCAAGAGAGATGTACCAAAGGAAGCATTAAAAGTTAAGTATATTCCAAAGCTACGTATTTTCTTTATAGCAGTCATAACGTATCCTGTTCCAGACTTGACGCCAGTCGGCGTGTGTGTACGCGTGCCTTTCGGCTTCCTTCTCAGTGTGGTGTAGCTCCCTTGTTACGCCACAACAGGCTCCAGACTGTAGCGCCTAGAACCGCTCGGCCACACCGGCCGGCGGCTGGAATTCGCGCGCCAATAACGCAACTGGACGTCCGCTGAGTGCTGACAGGGGACCTTTTGACATGAATCACGCTTTATGCACCACCAAACAAGCGGCCGTTGGCTTGTGCGGCGTGAAACGTCTCAAAGCAATGTCCCTGCATGCGTTACGGCCTGCGAATGTTCTCGTGTCATTCCCTCAGCGATCTCGTCGATCTGGAAGGCATGATGCAACTAGCCTTGTGGACCACAGTCAGGCTTTTGACGGGTGGTCCAATTAGCGTGACTGGACAATGTACACTCATGCTCATAAATTAAGGATAATTGCAGAATGTGGTGCCATACAACGTGGCACTACAGAAACTGGCGCTAATAGCATAGGCACACAGGGGTCATACACGACACAGATCTGCAAGTCCACGGTATTGGTGGTAAGTAGACAAAACCGCCCAGAAACACATGTGCTACAAAACTCCACTGCTTCCTGCGCATGTATCCCGACATCAATATGGGATATGATTACCATTCACACTTACACAGGCCGCACAACGGGTTGGCATACTCTGGATCAGGTGGTCGAGCAGCTACTGGGGTATAGCCTCCCATTCTTGTACCAGTGCCTGTCGGAGCTCCTCAAGTGTCGTAGGATCAAAAAATGGCTCTGAGCACTATGGGACTTAACATCTTAGGTCATCAGTCCCCTAGAACTTAGAACTACTTAAACCTAACTAACCTAAAGACATCACACACATCCATGCCCGAGGCAGGATTCGAACCTGCGACCGTAGCAGTCCCGCGGTTCCGGACTGCAGCGCCTAGAACCGCACGGCCACCGCGGCAGGCGTGTCGTAGGTGTTCTTGACACCAGGCTTTACTGGCTCTCCTGTGACCAGGGGTCAGTGGAATGCACCTTGCAGGTCTCCGGACGAATAAACCATGTCTGTTCAGTCGTCTGTAGACTGTGTGTCTGGAGACAACTGTTCCAGTGGCTGCGGTAAGGTTCCGAGCAAGGCTACCTGCAGTACTCCGTGGCCGTCTACGGGCACATGGTGAGATATCGGCCTTCTTGTGGTGTTGTACACTGTGGACGTCCCGTACTGTAGCGCCTGGATACATTTCCTGTCTGCTGGAATCATTGCCATACTCTTGAGATCACACTTTGTGGCACATGGCCCGTGCTACGACCTGCTGTGTTTGACCAGCCTCCAGTAGCCCTAGTATTCTACCCATAATGTCATCAATATGTGTTCTTTGATCCATTTTCAACACACAGTCACCATTAGCACGTCTGAAAACGTCTGCACACTTACTCGCTGCACCGTACTCTGACATGCACCAACACACTTCTGCGTATGTTGTCTGCTGCCAGCGCCACCGTGCGACGACCGCAGGTCAAATGCACCGCATGGTCGTACCCCGAAGTGATTTAAACTCGCAAACCACCCACCAGAGCGTTGTTTCAACACATATCAGCATTATTATTAATTTATGAGCATGAATGTATATCGGTACGGGCATTTGAAAGAGACGTGACTTTACAGTGTTCCATGGAGTAAAGAATGCCTCGCAAGTAGATCGGAGCCGGCGCGCCGTGTGGCTGCGGTGCGGCGTTCCGGCCGTGCCGTCCGCGGGCGGCAGCTGCAGGGCGCGTGGGCGGCGCGCCGCCCGCCGGCATCCCAGACACGCCGACTCGGCCGGCCGCAGACCCAGTAAGTGTCGCCACGTTCTGCACGCGGCAGCCGGCAGCCGCATAACTGCCGCGTCCCCAAGAGTCCTTGTCTCTGTCACACCACAGGCCCGCACCGAGTCTGGCAACCACATCAGTGGATTAGCTCTCGGTGTGCTTAACGATCTATGAGGGCGTGCTCAGAAATAATGTTTTCGGATTTTTTATGTGAAGACTCTTTACACGTTTTTAAAATAAAACAGAAGTTATTAACACTCTACAGCTTTATTACAGATGCCTGTAGATTTATTTTTCGACATAGTCACCACGGTGACGAACACATTGCTCCCAACGAGACACCGGTTTGTTGATACCGTCACTGTAGAATGTTTAACTTTGCTGACGGAGCCACAAAGTCACCTTTGCTTGCGCAGCATCTTCACTGTCAAAGTGAAGTCCTATAGATGGTGTCCTTTATGTTTCGGAAGCAGGCGAAGATCGGGTGGGGCCAAGTCGCGACTGCATGGGGGATGATCGATGAAGTGAACCCAAGACGTCGGATCGTTGCACATGTTGCAGCGCTCATGCCTGATCTGGCAATGTTATGCTGAAGGAGAGGGTGCTTCACCTGTGGACGAACTCTTCAAATTTGAAACTCGATTACAAAAAAATGGTTCAAATGGTTCTGATCACTATGGGACTTAACTGCTGAGGTCATCAGTCCCCTAGAACTTAGAACTACTTAAAGCTAACTAACCTAAGGACGTCACACACGTCCATGCCCGAGGCAGGATTCGAACCTGCGACCGTAGCGAAACTCGATTACAGCATGCTGTTTCTCAAGCACCGACAAAGTTACCTTACACGCCGCCGTGTTACTTGCAACAACTGGGAGTCCTCTAGAGGGTTAGGTAGAATGTGAATAATGTTTGTTTCATTTAAAAAGCTTTGAGAGTTTTCACATAAAAATTCGGAGGCAGTACTTTTCAGCAATACCTAGTAGTTATCACGCCCATACTAAAATGAGACACAATGCGTTGTTACGGCAAAATCAAGAAAAAAGGAAGAAAAAGAGGTAAGACTGAAAATATCACACTTTCTCCCTAAGAGATTAGGAAGGGTGTTGGTTAGCAAACAAAATCTTTAAAGCTTTTTCTTTGGTCACACTGTCAGACAAAGTTGATAACAATTCAAGTGGTATCTGCCACTGACTTCTCGTCAGTAGGACCGTATCGATCCTTTTCTTTCCAAAAGAAAGAAAAACACATAAAAAAACTGGGAAAGAAGACCATTTCCCTCGGCTCTAAACGCACACTATTGTCATCTTGTCATTTCGTCCAAGTGGCATCGTAGGATGAGGAAACTACTACTACCAGGCAGACGTCTGCAGAGTCTGTTGCTAATATTGTTTATGTGGAAACAGTGGTATGGGTTCACACAGCTGCCATTTACACTAATGGGCCATGTTCAACAGTGGAGTTTTGGCTGCTACTTCGCTACGGCAAGCAGGTGTTGAAGCAAATATGCTACATCGGTGTGCAAAACTTAAGAACGAAAGTAGCTTTCGCATAATGTGTGGCTGCCAAGTATCATAGCTCGATGAACCTCAGACCATAAATAAAAAGAACTGATACAGTATAATACAGAAGCTAACTGAAATAAACGTGGAATGAGACGTAGGGAAATGACACTCCAATTCAAAGACAATAATTACAATCAAGACACCAAATTTATGATGATGATCTCCTTGACATTACAAAAAGCTGGACATGGTTCTTAATAGGGTGTATGGTCATCTCGGACGGCAATGCATGTTCTGCAATGTGATCTCAAGCTGGCCACAATGTTGCTAAGGAGTTATTGTGGTACGGCCTTCTGTTCCTCCACCAGCGCGGTTTATAACACTACCGGCAACTATTAAATTAGCAATACCCTGATTATGTTACTCCTGTGAAAGGATTTTAATTGTACCTTGTTCGTGCGTATAATGATTAAGGTATGGTAGTATTTTCGCTTCTCTATGGACTTCTACTGAAAGGAAGCAGTAGTAGAACAAACGAGAATCGAACCATGGTTCTATCAGTAATCAAGTAACCTGTAATCGTGTAAAAGGAAACGGTCGCCTAATTAGGAAAAGGGGTACCACGTACTGACTCGGTTCACAAATAAATTTAACTATTCGGAGCGACTTTACTTAACACTGAAATAACGTTTTAAAAACAAGTTACCAAGCACTAGCGCAATTCATCAAGTGAGGTAACAGTAGTTTGGCTAATTGGAAAATATTGTCCTTGAAATGGTTGTCAGGTAATTACTTTCTCAATTCCTATTATTATTTGTGTTCTCAAGGAGCATTCACATCATTATACTATTTAGCTTAAATTGATATAATATAGGTGGATAGTTGTAGTCAGTTGCTTATTGTGTTGTGGTCTTCAGTCCATAGACTGGTTTGATGCAGCTCTCCAAGCTACTCTATCCTGTGAGAGCCCCATAATCTCCGAATAACTACTGCGACCTACATATTTCTCAACCTGTTTACTGAATCTCCTTACTGTTTTCATCTCTTGATCTCCCTCTACGATTTTTACCACCCACACTTCCCTCCGGTACTAAATTTGTTAAATTAGTGATCCCTTGATATCTCTGAACGAGCCCTATCAACCGATCCCTTCTTTTGGTCAAGCTGTGCCACAAATTGCTTGTCTCCGCCATTCTGTTCAGTACCTCGTCATTTTTTACGTGATCTACCCATCTAATCTTCAGTACCCTTCTGTAACACCACGTTTCAAACGCTTCTGTTCTCTTCTTGTCTACAATGTTTATCGTCCATGTTTCACTTCCCAACATGGATACTTTCCATACAAATACTTTCAGGAAACACTTCATTAAACTTAAATCTATACTAGACGTTAACATATTTCTCTTCTTCAGAAAAGCTGTTCTTGCAGTTGCCAGTCTGCATTTTATATCCTCTCTACTTCGGCCATCATCAGTCATTTTACCGTCCAAATAGCAAAACTCATCTACTAGTTTAAGTGGCTTGATTCCAAATCTGATTCCCTCGGTATCAGCTGATGTAATTCGACTACTTTCCGTTATTCTTGTTTTCCTTTTCTTTGTGTTCATCTCATATCCTCCTTTCAAGACACTGTTCATTCCGTTCAGTTGCTCTTCCAAGTCCTTTGCTGTCTCTGACAGAATTTCAATGTCATCAGTTTTTACTTCTTCTCCCTTGACTTTAATTTCTACTCCAGATTTTCTTTGTTTCCTTTACTGCTTGCTCAATATACAGATTGAATAACATCGGGGAGAGGCTACAAGTCTGTCTCACTCCCTTCCCAACCACTGCTTCCCTTTCATGTCCCTCGACTCTTATAACTGCCATCTGGTTTCTGTACAAGTTGTAAATAGCCTTTCGCTCCCTGTCAGTATTGCCTCACGTGTTCCAGTATTTCTACGGAATCCAAACTACTTCTTCAAAGTGCAGACAGAATAACATCGGGGATAGTCTGTAACGCAGTAGCTACTCGTATGTTTTGTTTTGAAAGCAACCGTACGTCCGTTAAGTAAGCCAGTCAGTCAGACTATAGCTCTCAGCGGATGTACAACTACAGCGCGGCAAGTGGAGTGTTTATCCTTTTCTCTGTTATTGTCGTAGTATATTTATTAAATGTCTGTTTAAGAGGTTTAATCTTGCGTTTTTGTAACTGTAAATTCACTCACTCTGTAGCGCAGTAGTAGCTCATTTAACAGCCAGCTACATAGCTCATTAACGCATCAGTGTCCATTGGTGACATATCAAGAGGGTAGCAAGTTGCATACCTAATATTCTGTCTACTTTTATAGTTTACATCTTCATACAGTCTTGCTAGGATGGCTAGGATGTGTGCAAGCCGCGTGCGGACGCAGGAGGAGCTGGCTGCCGTTCGCGAACAGCTGAAGGAGCTTTTGGCTACGGTCAGTCACCTTCAAGCTGCTGCCTCCGGGTGTAGCGGTGGCGGAGAATGTGTCGCGTCGCATGTGACACTTCAGTAGTCACTTGTCTTGTCGATGGGCTCTGCTTCTGAGGCACATCCTAGTGCACCCGACGCGGTGGATCCGCTCTCACAGGGCCAATGTGGAGACTGGCCGCCTGGCCTCGCCCATTCACCCTGTGAGTAGACAGGTAGCCGCTCACAGGGGGGAGGTGTTAACTAGTTGTTGAGAGCTCCAATGTTAGGCGCGTTATGGATTCCCTTAGACAGATAGCGTTCAGGGCTGAAAGGAAAGCCAATGTGCACTCGGTATGTCTGCCGGGGGCCTCATCCGAGATGTGGAGGCGAGCTTGCCAGTGGCTATCGAGCGTGCAGGGCGCGGTCGTCTGCATCTTGTGGCTCACGTCGGTACCAGCGACGCCTGTCGCAAGCGTTCTGAGGCACCTTCAGTTCCCACAGGCGTCTGGCGGAGAAGGTTAAGACTGCTGGACTCACGTGCAGGGTGCAAGCAGAGCTTGCAATTTGCAGCATTGTTCCCAGAGTTGATCGGGGTCCTTTGGTTTGGAGCCGAGTGGAGGATATCGACTCTGCGACGGTCATGGCTGCAAATTTCTAGACCTGGGTTATCGTTAGGGGTTTGCAGGACTCGCCTTGATAGGTCAGGGGTGCACTACACAAAGGAAGCAGCTACTCGGGTAGCAGAGTGCTTATGGAGTGCACATGAGTCTTTTAGGGTGGGCATTAGTTTGGTATGCTCTGATGAAAATTCGCCAGTCTTTGTACAACAAGGGAAGCCAAACGGAGTCGTGAATAAAGACACTTCGACTGTCATAATTTTATCAGTAAACTGTCGAAATATTCGTAGTAAAGTTACCGGTACCGAATTCACTGCCTTCCAGGAAAGTTCTCGCGCTCAAGTTATTCTTCGGACCGAGAAATGGATGAAACCTGAAGTGGAAAGCTCTGAGATATTTAGCGAGTCCTGGGACGTGTATCGGAAAGACAGATTAGAGGCTGTAGGAGGAGGAGTGTTCACTGCAGTTGACAAAAATATTGTCCCTAGTGAGATTGAAGGTGAGTGTGACGGTGAAGTTATCTGGTCGCGTATAACAGGTATAGGTGTTGTTGTTGTTGTGGTCTTCAGTCCTGAGACTGGTTTGATGCAGCTCTCCATGCTACTCTATCCTGTGCAAGCTTCTTCATCTCCCAGTACCTACTGCAACCTACATCCTTCTGAATCTGCTTAGTGTATTCATCTCTTGGTCTCCCTCTACGATTTTTACCTTCCACGCTGCCCTCCAATACTAAATTGGTGATCCCTTGATGCCTCAGAACATGTCCTACTAACCGATCCCTTCTTCTGGCCAAGTTGTGCCACAAACTCCTCTTCTCCCCAATCCTATTCAGTACCTCCTCATTAGTTATGTGATCTACCCATCTAATCTTCAGCATTCTTCTGTAGCACCACATTTCGAAAGCTTCTATTCTCTTCTTGTCCAAACTATTTACCGTCCATGTTTCACTTCCATACATGGCTACACTCCATACAAATACTTTCAGAAATGACTTCCTGACACTTAAATCTATACTCGATGTTAACAAATTTCTCTTCTTCAGAAACGCTTTCCTTGCCATTGCCAGTCTACATTTTATATCCTCTCTACTTCGACCATCATCAGTTATTTTGCTCCCCAAATAGCAAAACTCCTTTACTACTTTAAGTGTCTCATTTTCTAGTCTAATACCCTCAGCATCACCCGACTTAATTCGACTACATTCCATTATCCTCGTTTTGCTTTTGTTGATGTTCATCTTATATCCTCCCTTCAAGACACCATCCATTCCGTTCAACTGCTCTTCCAAGTCCTTTGCTGTCTCTGACAGAATTACAATGTCATCGGCGAACCTCAAAGTTCTTATCTCTTCTCCATGGATTTTAATGCCTACTCCGAATTTTTCTTTTGTTTCCTTTACTGCATGCTCAATATACAGATTGAATAACATCGGGGAGAGGCTACAACTCTGTCTCACTCCTTTCCCAACCACTGCTTCCCTTTCACGCCCCTCGACTCTTATAACTGCCATCTGGTTTCTGTACAAATTGTAAATAGCCTTTCGCTCCCTGTATTTTACCCCTGCCACCTTTAGAATTTGAAAGAGAGTATTCCAGTCAACATTGTCAGAAGCTTTCTCTAAGTCTACAAATGCTAGAAACGTAGGTTTGCCTTTCCTTAATCTTTCTTCTAAGATAAGTCGTAAGGTCAGTATTGCCTCACGTGTTCCAGTATTTCTACGGAATCCAAACTGATCTTCCCCGAGGTCGGCTTCTACTAGTTTTTCCATTCGTCTGTAAAGAATTCGTGTTAGTGTTTTGCAACTGTGTCTTATTAAACTGATTGTTCGGTAATTCTCAAATCTGTCAACACCTGCTTCCTTTGGGATTGGAATTATTATATTCTTCTTGAAGTCTGAGGGTATTTCGTCTATGTCATACATCTTGCTCACCAGATGGTAGAGTTTTGTCAGGACTGGCTCCCCCAAGGCCGTCAGTAGTTCCAATGGAATGTTGTCTACTCCGGGGGCCTTGTTTCGACTCAGGTCTTTCAGTACTCTGTCAAACTCTTCACGCAGTATCGTATCTCCCATTTCATCTTCATCTACATCCTCTTCCATTTCCATAATATTGTCCTCAAGTACATCGCCCTTGCATAGACCCTCTATATACTCCTTCCACCTTTCTGCTTTTCCTTCTTTGCTTATAATTGGGTTTCCATCTGAGCTCTTGATGTTCATACAACGTCTCTTTAATTTTCCTGTAGGCAGTATCTATCTTACCCCTAGTGAGATAAGCCTCTACATCCTTACATTTGTCCTCTAGCCATCCCTGCTTAGCCATTTTGCACTTCCTGTCGATCTCATTTTTGAGACGTTTGTATTCCTTTTTGCCTGCTTCATACACTGCATTTTTATATTTTCTCCTTTCATCAATTAAATTCAATATTTCTTCTGTTACCCAAGGATTTCTATTAGCCCTCGCCTTTTTACCTACTTGATCGTCTGCTGCCTTCACTACTTCAGCCCTCAGAGCTACCCATTCTTCTTCTACTGTATTTCTTTCCCCCATTCCTGTCAATTGTTCCCTTGTGCTCTCCCTGAAACACTGTACAACCTCTGGTTCTTTCAGTTTATCCAGACCCCATCTCCTTAAATTCCCACCTTTTTGCAGTTTCTTCAGTTTTAATCTACAGGTCATAACCAATAGATTGTTGTCAGAGTTCACATCTGCCCCTGGAAATGTCTTACAATTTAAAACCTGGTTCCTAAATCTCTGTCTTACCATTATATAATCTATCTGATACCTTTTAGTATCTCCAGGGTTCTTCCATGTATACAACCTTCTATCATGATTCTTAAACCAAGTGTTAGCTATGATTAAGTTGTGCTCTGTGCAAAATTCTACCAGGCGGCTTCCTCTTTCATTTCTTAGCCCCAATCCATATTCTCCTACTACGTTTCCTTCTCTCCCTTTTCCTACACTCGAATTCCAGTCACCCATGACTATTAAATTTTCGTCTCCCTTCACTATCTGAATAATTTCTTTTATTTCATCATACATTTCTTCAATTTCTTCGTCATCTGCAGAGCTAGTTGGCATATAAACTTGTACTACTGTAGTAGGTGTGGGCTTCGTATCTATCTTGACCACAATAATGCGTTCACTAAGCTGTTTGTAGTAGCTTACCCGCGCTCCTATTTTCCTATTCATTATTAAACCTACTCCTGCATTACCCCTATTTGACTTTGTGTTTATAACCCTGTAGTCACCTGACCAGAAGTCTTGTTCCTCCTGCCACCGAACTTCACTAATTCCCACTATATCTAACTTTAACCTATCCATTTCCCTTTTCAAATTTTCTAACCTACCTGCCCGATTAAGGGACCTGACATTCCACGCTCCGATTCGTAGAACGCCAGTTTTCTTTCTCCTGATAACGACATCCTCTTGAGTAGTCCCCGCCCGGAGATCCGAATGGGGGACTATTTTACCTCCGGAATATTTTACCCAAGAGGACGCCATCATCATAGGTGAGACCTAATTAATTGTTGGATGTTTTTACTGCCCATCCGATTCTGCTGTGATGGTTAGAGTTGTTCAAAGAAAGTCTACGGTCCGTAGCTCGTAAATACCCAGCTCATGCAATACTAGTTGCAGGGACTTTAATCTAACAACTACAGACTGGGATGTCTTTGGATTCATAGTGGTTGGTACAGACAGACAGTCATGCGAAATACTTTTGAATGTGTTTTCTGAGAACTGTCTTGTGCAGCTAGCTCGGCAGCCCACAAGCAATAGCAATATCTTAGACCTTGTAGCTACGAATAAGCCGGACCTTATCGACAACGTCAGTAAAGAAACAGGGATTATCGATCGTAATGTCATTACAGCAATACGAAAGTTAATAAATCAGTCAAGAAGGATAGGAGAGTGTTTCTGCTAGATAGAGCAGGTAAGCAGTTGTTCGTATACATGGATATAGAGGAAATATGGACCAAATTGAAGCACATTTTAAATCGTAGTCTGGAGTCTTGTGTGCCTAGTAAGTGGATAAAGGATGGAAAAGACCTACCTAACGAAATTCGGAGGATGCTGAGAAAGTAGAGGCTGTTGCACTCTCGGTTCAAAAAGGAGCGCATAAATGACGAGAAGCGAAGGTTACCAGAGATTAGGGCGTCTGTGAAAATATCTATGTGCGAAGCATACAACTACCACTGTCACACCTTAGCAAAAGACATGGCAGAGAACGGGAGGAAATTCTGGTCTAATGCAAATTCTCTAAGCGGGTCTAAGGCTTCCATTCAGTCCCTTGTTGACCAGTCCGGTGTCGCAACTGAAGGTAGCCTAACGAAATCCGAAGTTTTAAGCTTCACTTTCAAGAAATCGTTCACACAGGAGAATCGTACAAACATACCGTCATTTGACCATCTAACAGGCTCCCGTATGGACGACGTAGTAATAAGCATCCCTGACGTAGAGTAACAACTGAAAGCTTTGAAAAAAAAATCATCAGGTCTGGTTGGAATCCCAGTTCGATTTTATAAATAGTACTCTAAAACATTGGTCCCTTACCTAGCTTGCATTTATCGTGAATCTCTCTCCCAGCACAAAGTCCCAAGCGACTGGAAAAAGGCCTAGGTGACTCCAGCATATAAGAATGGTGAAAGAACGAAACCGCAAAATTACAGACCAATACCCCTAACTTCTTTTTGCTGCAGATTACTTAAACATAGTCTCAGTTCGAATATAATAAATTTTCTTTAGACAGAGAAACTTACGTCCACGAATCAGCATGATTTTAGAAAGTATCGCTCGTGTGAAACTAAGCTTTCCCTTTTCTCACATGATATACTGCGAACTATGGATGAAGGGTAACAGGCAGATTCCATATTTCTAGATTTCCGGGAAGCATTTGACACTGTGCCTCATTGCAAGCTGTTAAAGAAGGTACGAGCTTATGGAGTAAGTTCACATATGTGAGTGGCTCAAAGACTTCTTAAATAATAAAACCCAGTATGTTGTCTTCGATAGCGAGTGTTCATCGGAGACGAGGGTGCCGTCAGGAGTGCCCCAGGGAAATGTGATAGGACCGCTGTTGTCCTCTATATACATAAATGATTCGGCTGACAGGGTGGGCAGCAATCCGCAGTTGTTTGCTGATGATGCCATGGCGTACGGTAAGGCGTCGCAGTTGAGTAACTGTTTTGGTTGGCAGGAGAGCCAACACCGTGTTACTAGAGGAGGCCGAGAGGCGCGCGTTTTAGCTCACGCAGGCTGGCGTGAGGTCTGGAACAGGACAAGGAAATTAGAAATTAGGAAAACGGACGTAGCTGGTGGAATATTTAACTTTAATCCGTTAATGAAGAACGTCGGTCTTGACGGTACATGATTGAATATCAATAGTAACTGATAATGGCGCCTTGCTAGGTCGTAGCAAATGACGTAGCTGAAGGCTATGTTAAACTATCGTCTCGGTAAATGAGAGCGTATTTTGTCAGTGAACCATCGCTAGCAAACTCGGTTGTACAACTGGGGCGAGTGCTAGGAAGTCTCTCTCTAGACCTGCCGTGTGGCGGCGCTCGGTCTGCAATCACTGATAGTGGCGACACGCGGGTCCGACGTATACTAACGGACCGCGGCCGATTTAAAGGCTACCACCTAGCAAGTGTAGTGTCTGGCGGTGACACCACAGTAACTGTAGGAAGTTACGTCTTAGACAAAATTTTCAGTTGGTGTGATGAATGGCAGCTGGCCCTAAATGCGGGAAAACCTAATGCGGATGAGTAGAAAAGACAAACCTGTAATGTATTACTAGTGTCCTGCTTGACTCAGTCGAGTCGTTTAAATATCTGGGTGTAACGTTGCAAAGCGATATGAGATGGAACGAACATGTGAGAATTGTGGTAGGGGAGGCGAATGGTCGACTTCGGTTTTTTTGGGAGAATTTTAGGAAAGAGTGGATCACCTTTAAAGGGGACTACATATAGGACGATGGTGCGACCTGTTCTTGATTACTGCTCGAGTGTTTGGGATCCGTATCAGGTCGGATTCAGGGAATACATCGAAGCAATTCAGAGGCGGGCTGCTAGATTTGTCACCTGTAGGTTAGAACAACACGTAAATGCTTCAGGAACTCAAATGGAAATGCCTGAAGGAAAGGCGATGATCTTTTCGAGAAACTCTATTGAGAAAATATAGAGAACCGGCATTTCAAGCTGAGTGCCGAACGATTCTACTGCCGCCAACATACATTGCGCGTAAGGACCACGAAGATGAGATACGAGAAATCAGGGCTCTACAGATGCACATAGACAGTCGTTTCTCCCTCGCTCTGTTTACGAGTGGAACAGGTAAGGAAACGACAAATTATACCACAGGGTACCACCGCCAAGCACTGTACGGTGGCTTGCGGAGTATGTATTTAGACGTAGATGTAGAACCCTGTAATCCTGTCTCACTCGCTTCTCAACCATTCCTTCCCTTCCATGCCCCTCGATCCTTATAACTGCCATCTGGTTTCTGTACGTTGTAAATAGCCTTTCGTTCCCTGTGTTTTACCCCTGCCGTCTACAGAATTTCAAAGAGAGTATTCCACCCAACATTGTCAAAAACTTGCTCTCTAAGTCTACCAATGCTATAAACGTAAGTTTACCTTTCCTCAATCTATCTTCTAAGAGAAGTCATAGTGTCAGTATTGCCTCGCGTGTTCCTGCATTTCTCCTGAATCCAACTTGCTCTTCCCCGTGGTCGGCTTCTATCAGTTTTTCCACCCTTCTGCAAACATTTCGTGTTAGTATTTTGCAGCCATGACTTATTAAACTGATTGTTCGATAATTTCCGCACCTGTCAGCACCTGCTTTCTTTGGAATTGTAGTTTACATTCTTCTTGTCAGTCTGAGGGTGTTTCGCATGTCTCATACATCTTGTTCACCTAACGGAGGAATTTTGTTATGGCTCGCTCTCCTATGGCTATCAGTAGATCTGAGGGAATGTCGTCTGCTCCCGAGGACTTGTTTCGGCACATGTCTTTCAGCGATCCGTCAAATTCTTCATGCACTACCATATTTCCCATCTCATCTTCGTCTACGTTCTCTTCCATTTCTACAATATTACCCTCAAGAAAATCTCCCTTGTACCAACCTACTATGCACTCCTTTCACCTTTCAGCATTCCCTTCTTTGCTTAGGACTGGTTTTCCATCATCTGAGCTCTTGATGTTTATGCAGGTAGTACTCTTTTCTCCAAAGGACTTGCGGTACCTATCCTTCCCCTAGTGATATATGCTTCTATTCCCTGTGTTTGTTCTCTAGCCACCCCTGCTTAGCCATTTTGCACTTTCTGTCAATCTCATTTTTTACTCGTTTGTGTTCCCTTTCGCCCGCTTCACTTTCCGCATTTTTGTATTTTCTCCTTTCGTCAATTAAATTCAATATCCCTTGTGTTACCCAAGGATTTCTACAAGCCGTCGTCCTTTTACCTACTTGACCCTCTGTTGCCTTCGCTATTTCATCTCTCAAAGCTACCCATTCTTCTTCTGCTGGATTCCTTCTCCTGTTCTTGTCAATTGTTGGCAAATCCTCATTGCGAGACTCTCAACAAACTTTTGCTCTTTCAACTTAACTAGGTCCCATCTTCTTAGTTTCCTACCTTTTTCAGTCCAATAAATTGGGGTCAGAGTCCACATCTTCCCTGGAAATGTCTTACAATTTGAAATCTGGTGCGAAGTCTCTGTCTAACGATTATATAATCAATCCGAAACCTGCTGGTATCTCCAGCCCTCTTCCACGTATACAACCTTCTTGCTTGATTCTTAAACCAAGTGTTAGCGATGATTAAATCGTGTTCTGCGAAAAATTCTACCAGGCGGCTTGCTTTCGTTCCTTTACTCAGTCCATTTTCACCTTCCATTTTTCCTTCTCTTCCTTTTCCTACTATCGAATTCCAGCGCCCATCACTATTAACTCTTAACTATCTGAATAATGTCTTTTATCTGATCATGCACTTCTTCAATCTATTCACCATCTGCGGAGCTAGTTGGAATATAAACTTGTAGTACTGTGGTGGATGTCGGCATTTTGTATATCTCGGCTACAATAATGCTTTCACTAAGCTGTTCGTAGTAGCTTTTCCTCGTTTCTGTTTTCTTATTCGTAATTAAACCTACTTCTGCATTAGCCATATTTTATTTTATATTTATAACCCTGTATTCACCTGACGAGAAGTCCTGTTCCTCCGGCGACCTATCGATTTCCCTTTTCAAATTTTCTAACCTACCTGCCCTATTTAGGGATCTGAAATTCCACGCTCCGATCCGAAGAACGCAAGTTTTCTTTCTCCTGATAATGACAACCTCCTGAATAGTCCCCACCCGAAGATCCAGAATATTTTACCCAAGAAGATTCCTTCATCATCATTTAACCATACATTAGAGCTGTATGCCGTCGAGAAAAATTACGACTGTAGTTTCCCCTTGCTTCCAACCGTTCGAAGTACCAGTACAGCAGGGCTGTTTTTGGTTGATGTCACAAGGCCAGAATAGCCAACCATCCAAACTGTTACCCCTGCGCCGGTCGGAGGGGCCGAGCGGTTCTAGGCGCTACAGTCTGGAACCGCGCGACCGGTACGGTTGCAGGTTCGAATCCTGGGTGTGTGTGACGTCCTTAGGTTAGTTAGGTTTAAGTAGTTCTCAGTTCTAGGGGACTGATGACCTCAGAAGTTAAGTCCCATAGTGCTCAGAGCCATTTGAACCATTTGTTACCCCTGCAGCTGCTGAAAAGGCTGCTGCCCCTCTTCAGTAACCACACGTTTATCTGGCTTCTCAACGGATACCCCTCCGTTTTCGTTACACCTACGATACGGTTGTCTTTATCGCTGAGGCACGCAAGCATGGTTCAAGTTTATTATAGCACACAAATTTTAGATTGCTGCCAAGTGCACTTCATTAATGCTGTAACTATAATATGGGAAATGTGACTCAGCACTTAGCATGGTGATCCAGAATCTAATCTACCAGTAGACTTAGATCAAGGTTGAACATTTTAGGCACACCACAAGAAAAATTGATAACTATGTACACATGAGATTTTAAACATTGTTACTTCCAAAGTTGTTCAGTAATTAATCCCCATGCTGGCCTTTTAAAGTCCACTAGAGAGTAATAATTCTGAATCATCACAATTTTTGCAGTAACTGTGGTACTATACTGAGATTTCAATAGGAACGATCTTTAAACTGAATACTATAAATCTTTTCTTGGGAACTGAGCTTTGGTGAAACTTTAAAAAAAAATTAGTGCAGAGTACATGGAGTACTTCAAAATTTACGCTCACTGAATAATTATGGAATTTACTTCTCCACAAAGTTTATTAACTGGAGAGAAACTTTACTGAAATGACTTTTCAGTTCAATAAAATAGGATACTCGGAAATATTGTAGCATCTGGGATAGGACCTTGGATAAAATACGCGTACTCAACACAAAGTTTACAGAAGACAAACTTATTATCGAAAAAGAAGTTGGATCACAAGTCCATGCAATTATATAGTACTCAACTGACAATTTGAAATGGAGGTGATGGCAATGTCGATCTGATGTGGCTGTTCAAAAAGGATGTCAAGGGTATCTATGGCTCTTGCTGTGCAACATGCTCTCAAAATTCTTTACTTAGCGTCGGATTTGTGTAGTACAGAGCCAGCCAAAGTATGCCATGAATAGTAAGCCAAATTACTTCCACATCCAAGGCTGTGTTAGATGATCTTGCTGTTCTTCTTGCCTCGTTCAGTCCGCAAGATGCGAACACTTTGCCTGCTAGCCACCGATTGAGCCTTGTCACAAAGGCGCCTTGCAATTCATTCGACCGCCAGTTCCACCTTTTCCATTCCCACCTACCCATTTTCGTTGCGGAGGGACTTTCCTCCAAGTTCTACATGATTCTAAACCTACTCTCCCTATGCATGAACCAGCATTACAAGTAAAGTTTTAATATTTCCACTTCTTTACAAAACATTATTTTGAAATTGCATACATATATTAATTACATTGGCATAAATAATAATAAAACTTTTATATAGACGTTACATCAAAGAGCATGGTCGTACAGAAGTCACATTAAGTAAAAAGATACATGACGGTAGTATCTGTTCCCGAAAGAACAGTTACCGTGGATGACCATGCAGCTTTGCTAGAAATGAAATAATTAAATGGACACCCTAGCTGCAAACAGGCGTTGATGTACTTCATTGGGGACATGTTGAAAATGTGTGCCCCGACCGGGACTCGAACCCGGGATCTCCTGCTTACATGGCATACGCTCTATCCATCTGAGCCACCGCGGGCACAGAGGAGAGTGCGTCTGCAGGGACTTATCCCTTGCACGCTCCCCGTGCACACGCTATGCCCGAACTCGTACGGGACTTGGTAGATTAATCTGCCACGTGTAATGAGTATGATGGGCAAACATCTATTAGGCGCACTACGAATGTAGTGGTGTGGACATGTTGGGAATGTGGATCTCACGGGGAGCGTGCAAGGGATAAGTCCCTGCAGACGCACTATCCTCTGTGCCCGCGGTGGCTCAGATGGATAGAGCGTCTGCCATGTAAGCAGGAGATCCCGGGTTCGAGTCCCGGTCGGGGCACACATTTTCAACATGTCCCCAATGAAGTACATCAACGCCTGTTTGCAGCTGGGGTGTCCATTTAATTATCATTTCATTAAGTAAAAAGAGACAAAGAAGTTAGATAAAACAATTACAGGTAATATCGATTACTGAGTAACAGGTTGATAACAACCGGATAGTCGTTGGTGAAAGTGGAAGTGCTGCAATATGTCTGTCCGAAATACAACACACGTGTTTGATAGGATTCGGGATGGGGAGAACGGGCAGACAATTCAAGAGCTCCTCCACTGCGCAGTTCGATGCTGTCGCGCATTGTTATCCATACAAATATGAAGACAGAGCCGAATGCATGCCTCAAAAGACGCCCATGGAGAAGGAGTACAGTGTCACAGTAACGCTGAGCAATGAGTGTGCCGTGTTCAGAGATTCGGACGTGAGTATGCCCATGCACCATAATGCATCTCCACACCACACCACCTACCCCACCAGAAGGATCATGTTCGACAAAGATGGACGTAATGAGGTTTTCACTCTGCAGCGTGGGCGTGAGTCGTGCTTTGGTAGCATTTACCCGCAAAAGGCAACGGTCCCGAGTTCGAGTCTCAGTCCGGTACAAAGTTTTAATCTGCCAAGAAGTTTCAAAGCTAGACGTATTGTTGGTAGACCACTTACCCGCAAAAGGCAAAGGTCCCGAGTTCGAGTCTCGGTCCGGTACAAAGTTTTAATCTGCCAAGAAGTTTCAAAGCTAGACGTATTCTCATACGGCGAGAGAAGGGAACACGTAATACAGCCACGAACATAACATCCTTGGCATTTGAATTTAGCAGTCAATGAAAGCACGTTCACCGGATGTCTAGAAAAAACGTAACGTTGGGTGACAGTAATTTCTTTAAACAGAGGCAACATTTCACGAAATATGCAAAAAAAAAAAATGATCCTGTTTTTAAAAAGCTTTTTGAGGACGAAAAGCTGAAAGTATATTTTAAATCACGTCATAATGAAGAATCTTATTCGAAATGATTGAAATGGCCGAATATTATTTTCCAAGTCTAGCCCATAATCCCAAAGTCGCAGCCGTGAGCAGTGGGATGATGGCGGCACGAACCCCCAATTTTGATATCAAACGGATATGCAGCTTAATTAATCCATGGGTGAGGTCATGGGATTCCACCAGCTGGCTCATGGGACGCCGCTTCCTCCCCCTCCCCATCCCCAATCCTCCTTCTCCCTCTCACACACCTACCCCAATGCCGGAAATTTCGAACTGTGGCGAGAATTTCGGCTTTTGGTGGGAATTTCGAATTTTTGTGAGAATCTCGAATTTTAGTGGAAATATCAAAAGTGGAGGGAATTTTTTTGTCCCAAGGCTGTGCCGAAGTCACACCCCACCCTCCTCCCGCAAACTGGCGGGAAATTCAAAATGGCAGTGTCCTTTCCGGGACTCGAATCGCGGTCCTTCTGGATGGAAATCCCAAGTGCACCTCCCCAACACATGGAAACAGTCCAGACCCAGGAGAGAAAGCTTTGGTTAGTGTACTTTATTTATTTTGGGTGGGAAACTGAAGTAAAGATCGGTCCTAATTTCGGAATCAATCATAAAGTTAAGTCGTAATTACACATCTTTGTGTATAGCGTTACACAAGGAGCGCCTGAAATCTCGATACAGCTCAAAAATTTACGATGTCGTACAACTGTCTTATACTCCTGGGAAAAAATATCACAATACCACTGGAACCCAGTGGCAGGCGTACTCGGAGTACATAGAATGATTCCTTCACCTTCAAGCTGGCGGCGTCACAGCCTATTGTATATGTTGGTATCAATAGCCCTGATCGCCTGGACTACCTGGATCTCTCGCTATGACCGGCCACGCCTGCCCTCTGGGGTGGGTTGTATGGCTGCACACAGAAGCAGTAGTAGCTGCCTGTTGCCTGGGGAGCGGACAATTGAAAATGGGTTTTGGAGAGTTCCCGGAATTTCATTGTTGGTCAAGTCTTCCAGAGAAATACATTTAACGGCATATAGGAACCTTCCATCTGTGACTGATTTCCGCAAACTGGAAACAATATTTCACTGCCACCAGATCTCTTTGTGGACCATCAGTGACAAGATATGACAGGCCTGTGTCCCTACCTATGGTTGGAGAGAGAGGGATGAGAGTTGGTAGTGGGAGGTAAATGGTTCAATTGGCTGTAAGCACTATGGGACTTATCTGAGGTCATCAGTCCCCTAGACTTAGAACTACTTAAACCTAACTAACCTAAGGACATCACACACACCCATGCCCGAAGCAGGATTCGAACCTGCGACCGTAGCAGTAGCGCGGTACCGGACTGAAGCGCATAGAACCGCTCGACCACAGCGGCCGGGTAGTGGGAGGTAAGAATGGCTCTAAGTTGGTCAGTTCATGACCGAACATCGAGGAAAACACACATGCAACTGCCACCCTTCTCTCCAGGTGCCATCTTTTGGTGTCGTTTTTCGTGGTGCTTGCGTTTTTATGATGATTTTTCCCCAGTACATGTGTTTCATTATGACCCATTGTTTACGAGTACTGGTTTCTTTTTCACGAAAATTTCGAGTCTAATTAGTACAGTGAAGCATTTCCCATCAGTTGGGGAACGTATATTGGCCTTCATGAATTTCGAGGACCAGGACTGCATGGTGACTGCCGAGCAATGCAGCAGGAGGCATCTGTATTGAACTCCAACGTCAAACAGCGACAGATACAGTTCTCACCTGTATGCTTACAGGTAATACACTTATTAAAGTCCTCTCTGTCGAACACAAACATCTCGTCAGTTGAACATATTTCCAGCAAAAATAAAGATAGCACCTTCCACTAGAGCCTTTTCCCCCCAGCTTGTAGGTGTAGGGATCATTCTATGTAGTTTGAGTACGTCTGCCTCTAGGTTCTTGTGGTATTGTGAAATTTTTTTCCCAGCAGGATAACACCAGTTGCATGACATCGTCAATTTTTGAGCTGTATCGCAATTTCAATCGCTTCTTGTGTTACGCAATGCATATAGATGTGTAATTATGAACGCTCTTTATGATCACTTAGATGGGTAGAACACATAACTAATGAGGAGATACTGAATAGGATTGGGGAGAAGAGGAGTTTGTGGCACAACTTCACTAGAAGAAGGGATCGGTTGGTAGGACATGTTCTGAGGCATCAAGGGATCACCAATTTAGTACTGGAGGGCAGCGTGGAGGGTAAAAATCGTAGAGGGAGACCAAGAGATGAATACACTAAACAGATTCAGAAGGATGTAGGCTGCAGTAGGTACTGGGAGATAAAGAAGCTTGCACAGGATAGAGTAGCATGGAGAGATGCATTAAACCAGTCTAAGGACTGAAGACCACAACAATAGATAATTAGGACCGATCTTTATTTGACACCCAAAATAAATAAAGTACATTAACCTAAGCTCTCTCTCTCCTCCATCAGGACAGTTTCCCTGTGTTGGCAGATTCACCTGGGCTTTCAATTCAAAAGGACAGGGCTTCGAGTCCCAGAAAGGGCATCGCCATTTTGAATTTCGTGCCAAGTGGTGGGTGGGGTGGGGCGTCAGCACAGCCTTGAGACAAAGAAATTCTTTGCATTTTTGAAATTCCCGCCATTTTCTGAATTTCCCGCCAAAATTGGAAATTCCCGCCAATATTCGAAATTCCTGCCAATAGGGTAGATAGCGGGGGGGGGAGTGGGAGGGGAAGGGGAGGGCGAGGAGGGGGGGATAGTGAGGGGGAGGTTTCAGGGTCCTAAGAGCCACCTGGGGAAATCCCATGACGTCATTCAGGAGTGAGGATAGTGGGGGAAGGGGATAATTAACTGATCAATTTAATTAATTTGCACATCAATTTGATATCAAAATTGGGGTGGTACCATCATCATCCTACTACTATGGTGTTCTATTATAAACTCCAAATGGACAAAGGAAGACAATACATCGCAAACCGACACAGTCTGAAAGGAGGTATTGTTAGTTTTGTAATTTAAAATTGTCTTGCCAATAGTTCCACATATGATTCCCAAGGAAAATATTCAGTCTGGAACCGCGTGACCGCTACGGTCGCAGGTTCGAATCCTGCCTCGGGCATGGATGTGTGTGATGTCCTTAGGTTAGTTAGGTTTAATTATTTCTAAGTTCTAGGCGACTGATGACCTCAGAAGTTAAGTCGCATAGTGCTCAGAGCCATTTGAACCAACCAAGGAAAATAACATTCACAATAAAGTGGGTTTAAATGAGAAATATTAATACTTTTCTACAGATTATTGTTATTAATTGTAATGACCAAAGTTATTGAATATCTTTTCGTTTTTCAATTTATTTTGTTAAAAGAACTGTTAATTTATTTTAACATTAGATTATTTTAGCAATTAAGAAAACTGGGCACTAATTGTTATCATATTTGCTTAATTGTAAGGTTGTATACTGTTTTTATTATAGTTTAGGCGAGTTTGAGGTTGATCTCGTAAAGACTGACTGTAACTGATTATTAAAAAAGACTCAGAATACCGAACTGACTATCTCTGTTTAAAATAGCTACTCCAACTTTTAGGGTAAAATGCCTTCCTAAAAACTGGTTCTGGCATAATGAAAGGGACAGAACCTCGATACAAACTGACAAATTCATTGAAGCACACCATCAAAACAAAGAAAAATATATCCAATAACATGTCACATACGCACTATGAGTCTGAATATAACATCACACAGATGGTCGCCATCACTTTAAGTGCATTCATCCAGGCGACGAATGAAAGCTTCCATCAACTGAATCAACATGTTCAAAGGGATCTCCTCGACAGCTGTACGTATTCTTTTCCTTCAGTTCAGCCACTGAATGAGGAAGTATGGGGTACACTTTAACCTCTAAGCAACCCCACATCAAGAAATCAGGAAGAAGTCAGGAAGTGCAAGCTGAAGATTCGTTAGGCAACAGTATCCTCTTCATTTAGTTTCTGTGCCACATGCAGTCTGCATGAGTGGAAGTGCTGGTTACCAAAGATGTTGCGCCGCAGGGAACGATATGTCATCATTGGCGCCAAGGAATGTCTGGCAGGCAGCAGAACGATGAGGACTTCGGATGAGTGCTTGGGGGCTTGGGGGTCCCCCTTCACTAGCTCGTCGGCCTGTTGCTTCCTTCTTCTCCCTGAACTTCCTTCTTTGCACGAGATGTAGTACTCCTTCTTCTCCCTGAACTTCCTTCTTTGGACGAGATGTAGTACTCCTGAACTGTTACCCACAACGTACAATCGCCCCATTATCCGGGACTTTATCATGTCGTTCCAACTCGACATAGAGGCGAAAAAGTCGCTGAACTATTATGGAGTCTCGTTACTTTTCAAATAAGCCTCGACAGTACATTCTCGGTGCTCTGAGCCCCTCAAAGCCGTAATTACAAATGGCAGCCCCTCCTCAAGTGTGCACGCATAGATATACCACGCACATGCGAAAGCGACTCAAATTCCGCTATTCAATTCACTCTCATTTAAGTCCATATCACCATACACGTACACGGGTGCTTGCGTCGGTACCACTAAATATTTTTAATACTAAAGCCTGTGAAGACACAACACACAGAAAATAGTGGATGGTGTCTGCTGAAGATTAAGGCAACGAGACAATGATATAATACATTTATTAGGATATAACTTGTAAAAAGTATTCTCTATGTTGTTGCCGTTAGTGGACATAAGACTCTCAACCTACGGCGCTCGTATCACGCACATCCTATCATCAATCACAGAGCAATGAATTTAAAACTTCTTCGGCTTTTAGTACCCAGCTGAGATCTGTCGCTGGCATTGAATTTGTTCCTCAAAACGGTGCAATGTAAATGCATATTAGAATCATCCGTATTATGCACGTTTGATACAATGAACGACTAACTTCCTTAAAATCTGATACTCATGTATACATAGTCTCCACCAGCAAGCTTTATTTCAGTTTTTCTAAAATAAAATAAAAATGTTCAATGGCTTTATGTGATTGTCTACTACTGGAACCTATTATATGCGTTCGGTAAGTATTATGAGTATACCGGCAGTTTAATAAATTACCACATCAGACGCAAAGTAAGAAGCAGTTTTCAAGAAATATTTAAAATCGATATGGCTCTCATATTTTGCACTACAATAATAAAAATGTCGACGTCATGCTTTACGGTATATCGCAGGCAGTGGGAGAAAACACTGCCTCCTCCAGCTAAGGGAAGTCATTAAACTCGCGTGCCACCAGATCGTTTAAGAACGTCTTCAATTGTATCCACAGACATGCCGATAACGGAACTTTGAAGAATCTACACAAAGACAGTGTAAAGAAAAACATTATTTTCTTCCCTCTGGCAAACACAATTTATGTTAAGACTATGAAACAGTAACCTATGCTTTCAACAAAACTTTGTCTTAGATCCTTTCAACAACAGTGTCGTATGAGAAGACACACTAGCTAAGCAGGCAAGTGACATAAGACGACCAATGGTGTGCCTGCTAAGCAAACATCGTCACATCAATCGGAAAACATTTGTCTGTAACATCATCAAGAAACACAGCAAACTGAAATTACTTGTTCAGTCTCAGCACTCTTAAGCTTCACATAACTGTCTCAACTATTTACAGACATTTTTCTCACCGCCCGTGTTTCCTACGCCTGGAAATTGATTCACTTCACTTCTCGTAAAATCAGTATCGTAACAGTTTGTAACTGCCTTGATGTTGACAGGATGCTAAGTTTAAAATTTTCTGATACAGCTAACATAAAAAAATACTAGAAAACGAGGAAATATCGACTGGAAGTAGAACCAGCAATGCAAGAACCGTTCCTTCGAAAATGTTATGCCTGGCAGTGCACACTGACATCGAGAACACGCTATGTTCTTATAGCGCCTGTCCGCTATTTCAAAGAATAGCAATTTATATACAGTAAAGCACCAAGAAATAGTAAGACTGAGTCTCCCAGCGGATTTGTTTGGGAGGATACTTTTCAAGCGATCTCTTACCCAAACCGTACCTCAGATAAAACTTGTGCTCGTTATTTTCAGAACGCTAGGAGTGCACTATATCTGTAACACTAGAGACACGAAGTTCTTTTCACGTTTGTTACTCTGCGCCTGTCATGTATCCTCATGATACAGATAACACTGAAAGAAATAATAGTCCGGAAGAGTTTAGAAGCGTATTTATTAACATTTGTACATGTATTTGCTGGAGAAATTGCTAATTAAAACATGATAGCCGTGTAACTGGATGAAAATTCCTCACACAGTGCGAGTTCTCACTGGAATATACGTGGCGTCCAAACTTTGTACAAAGGGCACATCAGCTACGAATTTCCTTACAGCTTTTCATCTGAAAGAAGCTTTACTATACGAAATTTCATTCTGATGTAAAAGACAGTGAGGGGAACTGGTGACATCAGTAACTATTGTGTTTATTTTACACGCAAATAGATGCGTTTTGCTCATTTACTAAACTGCCTCCATTGATGATATATCCGTAGCGTGGAAATAATTTTGCTGTTACTTAGCCTAAAAAATACATTTTTCTATTAATTTTTTTTTTTAATTTTAGCCAAACTTGTGACAAGCCTCTAACTGGATTTCTCTCCTTCCGAATAACTCTTCAAGAATAATTTCCTCCATTAGCGACAGAATTCCCTGTATCCTAATGTCTAGATGGTTGTCCCGTTTTTCTACTTCTATTCAATATCCAGTCCGTAATACGTTTGGAAGAGTTTCTTCTTCTACCCTTTTCACACCCTTTTTCTGTTGAAGGATGGAAATAAACAAAAATATTGTCTGTGAAGACATCTAGGAGCTTCATGAACGTGAAAGCACAAGTTTCGTTTCGTCAGTGTGAAAAGTTTAACCTCATGATCGGCCCTCCCTCCACTAGCTCGCAACAATCTTCTTCTTTTTTTTCTTTTAATTTAATCGCCTTCTGCGTTCTTCATAGCGAACATTCTCACCTCCGCAATAGGACAATTTCAGACGCTCACCAGCCACTGATTTGAATACTGCGTCCTCGTAAACAGCACTAGTCCTGATGCCACTGTTGTGTTTCGTTTGTTAAAATAATTGATTTTTTTCCGAATGTAATTAGCATCAGCCGTTTCAGTTCTGTTCACTTTTAACAATTCACGCTCTGCTCGCAGCTAAATGAGAAAGTGCTCCCAGCCATAACAACACTTCTTACGAGGTGCAAGTGCACAATGGTAGCTGCATCGCGACGTTGGCGTGGTCCATTAAAAGAACCTGCAATCCAAATGACTTACCCCTATTGTTGTTTTACGAGGCTTTAGTTGTCTGGCTGTTAATCACAGCATACGCTGTGAGGGAGCCACGTGGATCTATGTGAAGGTTGTTTCTGGCACCTGTCGTAAATAAGGAATTACGATAGGCTTTAAATGTCGTTCACATGCGACTCTTCCACGCCGGAGATATAAATTTTATACAGTGGTCTAGGACATATGTTCCAGCATTGCACATCACATTGCACAAGATTTATAGCTGCCGGCGTCACAGAGTGCGGCTGTCTACGTAACGGCGGTAACCGAGTTCCGCGTTGTCTCCAGAGGATATTTGTGCACTGCTTTCGCATGGCACGTTCTGTTCGATTTTATTACCTCTAATTTTGGCAATAACACCTCGAGCACAGTCCCCTAAGTCGGTGGTGCCATCTGTACCCACCGCACGTTTAATAAAAACCACTGCCTGTTATTAGCTGCGACAATCAAAGCTTTATGTTTAAGTTTCTGAGTTCCCATGATGCTCTCATTTTTTTTCTCCGTGAACTCTCTTTCTTTCTTCGGTATATTTTTTTCCTGTTTCATCCGCAGTTACGTTCTCCGACTGCATTTACGAACTGTCAGTTTTTTGTCTATACGGATGTGTCTGTAAGTTCTGAGGAATTTTTCTGGGGTCTTTCTTGATATTTTTGAGTTTTAGTTTTCAGTCATTCCGTGTATGCTAATATTCTATGGATACGTTTTGTTTCTGGGTGTCTGTCGTTGGGTCCACAAAACTGATTTTTTTTATATATAGCTGCTGCGAGGCTGGAATCATTTCTGTGTTTCTCTTTCCTGATTTTTAATCTGTAGCCATCTTCTTCTCTGCCTGTGCCAAGAATCATTCTCACAGTCTAAAGTTCCTCTTCGAGGATGTTTCCCACGTACCGTTTTGTCTGAAGTGTGAGAATTTAGATTGCATGCAGGGCCTCTTGTTTGATAACTTTCTTGCAGTGTCGATTTTTTTTTTTTTTTTTTTTTTTTTTTGTGTTGCTGTTTTCTTTTATATGTCATCAGTTCTTCCATAGCTCCTCTTCAGTTTCGATAGGCGCATTCAATGTGCTATTTTTTCTCTAATCAACAGGAATAAGGATCTCACTTAGATATTTAAATACGAGACTCTGTCGATCTGACCATACTTTGTGGCCAATTTTTCGACGTTCAATTTTGAAGTAACGAACTCAGTTTTTGGAAGGAAATTATTATCGTTTCTATCTTTCCTCACATAAAATAAATAACGAAGCACGTAAAGCTCGATTGTATAAACAATTATTATACATTATACTATGGATAATGAAAACCATAGCATCTCACCTACTTGTTACGCAGCTGTTTTTTCTCATTTGTACTCTGTTAATAGTAGTTTTATGTATTTTTGAAAATATCAGTTTTTCCTACACTTCTTTATTCTATGTTACATAGAAATGTGTCTAGTTTTATGGACCCCTTTTTGTAAATTTCGACTATGTCACATTTTGTAACTTGTTCATGTGGCCATTTAATTATGTTTATCATGTATCATTGTGAATAACTTCTGTATTCCGTGTTCTACATGGCAGCTTATCACTAAACTACCATGCAACATGTTTCATAATGTTATGTGCACATCCCCAGGGTCAATGCAGTCGACACTTTAATGCTACATAATAAACGCAGGAAATATTCAACATTACTCTTCTCTTCCCTTTCTTTTATTCCAGTTAGGGCCTGTCGTTTTCTGCAGCTGTAGATAACTGTTTCTAACAACAAGGGAGTTGACTTGAAGAAACAAGAAAAGTAGTAAATCCGTTCAAAGCTGAAAACTGTCCTTGATACCAGGTCAAGAACGCAGAATTCACTTCGTACCAACTATCTCCTGTAGAGACAGTCTTGTTCCAGACACTGGGAGGAATCATTTTAGAAAGGTAAAAATCTAAGCCAGGTGCAGTCTTCAGAAACGGTAGAGTATCAGAACCACCATTTTTCTCGCCAGCCATGCCACGGAAGAAAGTTCGTTTAAAATCCTTGGAAGCCACTTTCTGATTGGCATTTCCTCGTGTATCGCTACGTGTAAACCTTTCAGTTGGTGAGCTTCAGTATGCTGTGATGGAGTGGGAGAGATTTTGTGCCTTCCTCCCCGTACCTCGGCACTATTGGTTAATAGTAAAACAAAAAATGCTAATAATTAGCCAGCGAAGCCAGTGAACTTTCATCAGGAGCCAGCTGCACAGTTTGAATGTTAGCAGCCAGCTAGTTGCTTCCATCTTGCACTTTGGCGATTCTACTGGTTTTGTTGCTTTATTTTTCTTTAAACCAATAACCATTTTTGCAGTCAGTAGTCATATTCATGACTCATTCTCATGCTTGTACTTGTCCACCTGTTCCAAGGTTGGATATAAAAATCGTAATTCCTTACTCATTTATTAAATGTTCGTTTACTTGTCTCAGTGGAATATTCATATGTTGATGCTTTATTATGTCGATGCTTTACGGTAATAAACCTGTTTGTTACGGCGACTGCTTATTTCTGTTATAGAGAGATCATCCCTTCACTCATTAATACGTCCATGTGTGGTGAGGCACATACATTTTAATGTTTGATTGAGCCACCCCTATTAATTATCATTCAGTAAGACATTTCTGTTGTGCAACATTGTCGTTTCATTAAGATTGGCATGGTCTCATTGGGACCTTCCCTTCTCTGTTTGTCAACAGAGATCGGACTTATAGCCTCTTAGGGGAATGCTAAGCAGCTCAGCAGCCGCCCCACACTGAGAAGTTATTAACATTTTTTTAAGAAATCCGCACTTAATAAACGTGTTTTTTCTGTTCTCCCTCTCCCCCCACCCCCCCACCCCCGCCCCCCACACACACATAAACAGATAAACCTTCAATGATAGAGTTACTGTAGCTTACTCCCTTAAGACAGAATCTTTATGCGCTTTTCTCTCTGGAAATCATTTCTTTTCTCTTCACACAATGATGAACACAGATGTTTCATGCTACGGTGTTTCCTAAGGCTTTTGGATCAAAATTTTGCAGAGCTAGAGGATCCTAAACTACTCTGAGATAAGAAATCATTGTCGTAAAATAAGCATTTCAGGTCGAGCGAGGTCTTCAGAGAATAATGCGTGTGACACGTGAGCTGTCGCCAGACGAAACAACACACAGAATTTGTGCGAACAAAAAAGTGACTGTAAGTGACACATTTTTCGCGTAAAAACTGTGGTGTGTACTGTTTCCGAATCTATATGTATCACACGTAGAAACGAAACTTTACTATTCCAGATTAATTGCGCTGAAGACGCCTTTCATACCAAAGGCTAAACGCGTATATATTCTACCGCAGCAAGAAAAAGGCGTTTCAGTTTGTAAATGTACATGCTGGTACAATGGCTACAGAAATAAACTTGCCACATAATTTACTGGTTTTATATGCCCAACAGTCTTTGTTATCGATTTTTGTTGATATTTAACGCAGGAAACTCCCATTTTGAACACTCATACAGCATATATGTCTGCAACCAGAAGCATGTTTAATGTTTTAAATTTCGCATAAGCGCTGATCTTCAGCAGTGCGTAATTGTTATTTCTCGTCGTTTTATCGTTGATGATCTACTGTTACACCTATTGCGTGTGGCGGAGGGTCCACTGGGTACCACTGCTTTTCCTGTGCTATTAGCGAAAGGCAAGCGATAAAGCAAATGTCAGAAATCTTCCACATGGGCTCTAATTTATCTGACTTTCTCTTAAAGTTCATTTGTCGTGACGTACGATGGAGGAAGTAGCGTGACTCTTCCTGGATCGTCCACTCTCAAAATTTCAAACGTAAAGCACCTCGTGATGCACAACGCCCGTCTTACAATGTCTGTCACTCGAGATGGATGAAGTCTCTGTGACACAACCCATAACGAAATGCCCAGTTTTTCTTTTCTCTGTCTCTTATATTACGCTTTACCTCTAGTGGACATAAATATGCGTTTCTTCTGTTTTTATAACTACGTTCTAGATTTCGAAGAAATATAAATGACACGTCTTACAATTTATAATGTTCTAAAACATATTCAGGTTATGGCAGAATGTAACGAATTTATAGAACTCATACTGAGCCACGCTAACGCCCACATGAACATATCGCGGTCTGCGTAAGGATAACATCATCATGAGACGGTCTGTGAACATAGCGTATGTACAGGGTGGCGCACGAAATGTGTTACCATTTTGTTTTTGAATATAAACTTTATTGTCAATACAATCTGTAAGAAACGCATACTACAATGAAGAGCCGTCCATGGAAATTTGTTCTAACTCAGCACATGCTCAATATGTCCACCATTTCGTTTTCTAACTTCCTTCAAACGAACACTGAAGTTAGTGATTACCCTACGGCACATGTCTTCCGTAATTTCACTGCAAGCTTGAAGAATAAGTCTTCTGAGCTCCATTAAATCACGTGGACGTTTCGGGAAATTTTTTTTCTTTTAGGTACCCCCAAAGAAAAAAGTCACATGGACTGAGGTCTGGACTGTTGGGGGGGGGGGGCAATTTTGTCCGTCATTGAAGCGACCTGGAAATCTGAGTGAAATGATCCGCATGTCCAAATGCTGATGTAAAAACTCCAACACAGTGTTTGCAATATGTGGCCTTGCTCCATCTTGAATGAACCACGGGGTGTTGAAGGGCAAGGCAGTATCAAGAAGCTGTGGAATGAAGCTATTGCGAAGCATGCTCAAATAATGCTCGCTGTTCACAGTTTCTTCAAAGAAAAAGGGTCCAATAAGTCCGTGACTGGAAATTGCTGCCCACGCTGTAATCTTCGGAGCGTAATGTTGTCGTTCATGAAGCACTTGTGGGTTTTCAGTGGCCCAAAAGCGCACATTTTGGTTGTTAACCAAACCGTCTAAATGAAAATGCGCCTCGTCTGAAAACCAAACGTTGTTGAGAGCATCTTCCCTATCCTCCGCCCACTGAGCAAACAGTAGTCTCTGCTGCTTGTGTTCTTCAGTGAGCTTCTGTGCACAGGTCACCTTTTATGGGTACATATGGAGGTCACTTTTAAAAATGCATTGAACGGAGCGTCTGGATATTCCCAGTTGCACTGCTGCCCTTCTACACGATTTCCCGGGACTTCTCTGTACAGCAACTCGTACCGCTTCAATATTCTCCGGCGAACAAACAGGCTTAGGCCGAGGTCGCTTCGCTTCCAATACTGTTCCTTCCTGTACAAATTTATCGTACAACCTGTGGGTGGTCTTCTTGCAAGGGGCCCATCGTGTGTTAAACTGTTGTCGAAAACGCCTCTAAGTCACAACAAGGTTTATCGTTTCATGAAAAAGTAACACAATTGCCGATCGTTGTTGTGTCGACAGTCTTCCATTGTCAGCCATTGCTGCTTACTAGTCTCCTAGCGGCAGTACCGTAAATTACACGTCATTTCGTAACTCATTTGTTTTTCCAAGCTCTGCTGGTACTGCTGTAGAGATCCCAGCGGCAAATCTAATGTGCGTCGTAACTTGTGAAAGAAACAATTGGGAACACATTTCGTGCGCCACCCTGTATGATCAGATGGATCAATCATTCAGAATCACAGGTCGTCATGGGATCATGATTGTTTTCCTTGAGTAACTGGAAATTAAACTTTCGAATGTAACTGACGTATTTTCTCCTCCTTAAGCTTTCAACGTATATCCAAGATTAATATAAAGAAATTACTTCAATTTCTGAAACAAATTAAGTGAACTGAAATATATCTTACACAACAGTACCTACGAGAGGAAACCTGAAACATTCTCCTTCTCAGAGGGCTTTCTGACTTTCGCTAAAGTACAAGTAGCTCATTCATTGAAAGTTTCGGCCACTATTGTCCTCGAGCAGAGAAAGGGGATCATTAGCAAAGGAGACATTCAAATAATTGATGCTTCCACGGAAGGCGTGGACTGTTTTAAACCATTCGTCAAAAGATGAGAAGTTCTGTAGAATTCTCTACTCATGTAGCTCTCAAACACAGGTTCAAAAAGAAATCACTGGATTAAGTTTTCTTTAGCCCTGAGTAAAATAATTAAACAAATAATTCAGAGCAGTCATGCGTAACACATTCCCAAGTGTGCCGTTAAGTCAAGATATGGGAAACAAAACAACAATACACCGGAATCGACATGATGGAAAATAAACAAAAGCAGATGAGGCTTTCTGAATGAACATTCAAAGAAAAGGGGTTAAATGAATAAGAAAAACAATTTTAATAGTAAATATTAGAAATAAGTATCAAATTTAGCAGAAACATAAAGTTCAACAGTTTTCATTTTTGCCACTCTATGAGTTTCACTAGAAGAGAAATCAAGAACGAAGTAATTATCAGAAACTCGCGCAGTTCTCAGTATTCGTCAAGCTTTTAGGAACAAGTACTTAATCATCTTTTTATGTCCTACTTGTCGTTTTCCTCTATTGCTTGATCCTCCAGATTTCGTTTCGATATTTAGCCCATTAACTCATGCATTTTCACGCCCTTTCTCCTAAATTTTTTATGTATGATAACTGTTAATCTTGATGGTTCAAATGGCTCTGAGCACTATGGGACTTAACATCTATGGTCATCAGTCCCCTAGAACTTAGAACTACTTAAACCTAACTAACCTAAGGACAGCACACAACACCCAGCCATCACGAGGCAGAGAAAATCCCTGACCCCGCCGGGAATCGAACCCGGGAACCCGGGCGTGGGAAGCGAGAACGCTACCGCACGACCACGAGATGCGGGATGTTAATCTTGAGTCAGATTATGTAACCGATATTACATTTTGGTTTCTTCGGGCGTCTCACCTGCTGGAATTCACACAGAGAACAAAGACACCATCATACAACGCAAACAAAGAAAACATAATAGATTCAGGTTTAGGTAGTAACGGAAAAAGAACAATGTGCAGAGCTTCCATCAATATTTTGTACCACATGGAGAAAATTCATGCACATATCTACTTAATTCGTCTTTCATCATGACTGCAATATTGGTGGGACTTCTAATCAACAAAGGAAAAATTGTGTAGCAGCCTCGATTGGACTTCTAATCAACGAGGGCAACAAAACTGACTATTAGTCTCATAGGAAGAAGGAGCCGTATTTTACAATCAACACCTGTATTTATAACTGTGGCGTACCGCTACAGCATTGTGCGTATACAACGCTTTTTATCTGGACTTGGAAATTGTTCATATTCGCATTGACTGCGAGGATTGGATTCCAAAGTCCATTCACGCGAGTGGCAAGCCGTTACCCCGTCACCGACACAGAGGCAACAAACAAACACTCAAAACATGAAAACGCACACCGAGCGAAGTGGCACAGCCGCTAGAACACAGATCCCGCATTCGGGAAAACGACCGATTAGATCCTGTCCGGCCACCCAGATTTTGGTTTTCCGAGATTTTCCTAAATCCCTTAATTTAAAAGCTGCAGTGGTCCCCCTACAAAGAACACGTCCTTTCTTCACTGCGAACTTGTTCCGTCTCTAGAAATGCCATCGTCAGCCTCACGTTAAACCCTTATGTTCCTTCCATCAATAATGGCAACATGCAGTGAACTAGATCTCTAATAAAGAGTAGGAAGAAGATAATTTGTTTCCGTATTTACTGTACCTAATTAACTCATTCTCCCCTTTCACGTTTATGAAGCCACAGTAAGTCAGAGTAATTGGATATTCTCCACACTTAGGAACTTGCAGCAGAGTTAACATCATTTTGGAAGACATTTCGATAGTTTTCTTACCTGTCTTCCTTAGGTCTGTCAAGCGCAGATTTCAGTTTGATGCCATCTGAACTACAACTGCGGGACCGATGACCGTCGCAGTCTGGTCCCTTTAACCCCCACAAACCAACCAACTACAACTGCGAGCAACGTATCTATGTGCTCGACGGACCTAAAGGAACACAGATAAAAAAGATGTCATATATCGTCCAAAATGACATTAAATTAGGTTAAACATGATAATCTGGGGATTACCAATTTCTCTCCGAATGAATTGGGATCCATGATTATTGTGGCTTCTTCTGTCACGACCTTAATACTCTGTAAGATGTCTAAGCTGGAATAATAGACGCCTTTCGTATAGCTAGAGCGTCGAAGTATTCAGATTGTTCCTTATTTCGCCAAGATTTACATGGACTTTTTAAGTTCTCGTCCCATCTCCAAATTAACTCATTACAATATCCACTCGATCAATATTTCACCACAGGTGGTACAAGTCTTCGATAATTGATCTCTTTATTAAACCCTGTGTGAGAACCATTCGTACAAACACCATAAGATTAAATAAACGAGGGCTTTCTTTTACTGATAAGAATTGTTAACAATGCGGAATCCGTACAAAGAGCCCCTCACGGACTTCAGTTGATAGCTCCAGCGGAAAACCTTCGTATTTCGATTAACAAAAAAGCCAAGGTATTTATAGAGTGAACATCGGTCTCGTCAGTCCGTATTAAGGAAAATGTTGGATTAAGAAAGCACCATTTTCACATCATATACCTCAAACTTCATATTTCTTCTCCCTGAACTTTAACTTCCATTTTAAATTCAGTTGGTTCCTTTTGTTGCTTGCTTGTATATCCACTGATCAATATCTAGAACAGGTTACATTCTGTCTCACTCACTTCTCAACTACTGCTTCCCTTTCGTGTCATTCGCCTCTTATAATCACATTCTGGTTTCTGTACAAGTTGCAGGTAATCTTTTGCTCCCTTTATTTTACCCCTTCAGAATTTCAAAGAATTTCCCTAAATTTACAAATGCTATAAGCTTAGGTTTGCCTTGGGTAGGAAAGTCGCAGGGTTGTAATAGTCGGCCCCGGGTGTTCTGACACAATTAATCAGATTTCAGATATGATCAACTTTCGTGCTGATGTGATTCTTCAGTTTATCCCGCGTATTTGTTGATCGAACAGTCCACGGGTGTACTGCCGGTTCACTGTGTCCAACGGGTTTACATTTGTTTCCTTTGCTTTATTAAATTATCAATATTAAATTACATTTTTGTTTCTTGAAATTTCCAGATAAAATGTTCTCTTTTTTCCCATTTGATAGGAAATTTTCTTATTTGCTATTCTTATTTTACTATATTTTCTTACTTTCTATCCCTATATACCAATGATATAATGAGGCATTGCCTTGGTGCAGTCTTTAAGTTCACAGTTTTCTGTGTTGTATTCTATTCACTTTTTATATTTGTTAACTTACTTACTATTTGACAATTTCTGATGCCGTTTTCAGGGTAGTTGTGAATTTTTGCTTTTAGTTACTATTTTATCTGCGCAATTGATGTAGATTATGCACTATTTACAGGTTTTAAACATTTGTTACTTTTGATCTTCCTGGTTTCGTTTCATTTTTTTATCCTTTTATTTTATTTACTCTTTTCTTTCGTCTAGGGATGGGGGTGTTGTATCGTTTTCGGTGATTGGAGTCATGGTTGGGGCTATGGCTGGAAAGATTTTTGAGGTGTTCTTGGCGATTTTTCTGGCTGGTAATGTGTATTTGCTTTTTCATTTTGTCGGTAGTGTGAGGCGTGTTGCGAGCAAGTCCTCCGAGTCTAATCTGTTCCAGAGTATGTGCCTCCCACACATGGCTCTGAGGCTAAAGAGTTTGGACTGGAGGGGCAGCGTTCTTGCTTGGTTGTACACCTCTCAGGAACCTCTTCATTATTCGTCTTTCTGTGGCATGTATTTTGCTCCTTATTGTTTTGATCATACCTCCACTGCAGCAGTTCCATATTCTAGCACTGGACGAACATATGTTTTGTATGTATGTAAAGCTGTTCTGCTGCTGCATCCATTTATTCTGCCTTGGACACTCCTGATTAGTCCTTGCCTTTTTAGTGTTTTTGCCTTCATGATCTTCAGATGTGTTTGCCACATTCACAGGTACGTGACTGTGTTATATATCCCTAGGGGGCTGCTCCTCAGGGTCAGGTGCGTGTCTCTTTCTTCCTATAGTTTCTTTTGGATCATACGGCAGTGATGGAAGAGGACCGTGTGCGCTTTGTTGCCATTCGGTACGACCCTCCAGTTGGCCATTTATCTTTCTAGTTTTGTTAAATATCTTCTGACCTTATCTTGTGTAGTTGGGCTCTTGCTCCCCGTTGAACAGTATGCCGTATCATCGGCTTACAGGGCTACTGTTTCGTCGCTGGTTTGGGGTAGTGGAGTGTCGCTGGTATATAGAGAGTATAGTGTGGATGACACGATAGTTCCCTGTGAGACTCCGGGCAGCCGTGTGAAGATTTCTGATGTTTGATTGCCGACATGTTCACTGCATTTTCTTGTGATTTGATGATTCGTTCCATTTTGATGGCGATGTTTTGGTTTTAATTTAAAGTTTCACTAGGAAGCCGTTGTGCCATATTTTGTCGAACGCATTTTCTATATATAAAAATATCGTTAGAATGCAGTGGTTTTTGTTGAAGGCGTTTGTTATTTTTTGGTAAGCTTTAGTAGGCGGTCAATGGCTAAGTCCTTCTTTCGGAAGCCTGCTTGGATTTTTGGGATGAGTATTTTTTTTTAACTGCTCGTTTTCCGAGGCTGTCCGTTAGTATTCTGTTATACGTACTGATCTGTAGAAGCTCGAATCGGTTTTTGGCTTGTCCACCTTTGGGATCACGATGAATTTACGGCATTTCCAGGCTTCTGGGATGGTTTCAAATTTGATGCAATAGTTGAAGATTGCGTGCATGTGTGGGATGGTTGCTTCTTGAGACGTCATTCTGAGGTGAAACCGTCTGATTTTGTTTTCCCCTAGAATGCTGTTTCTTCCTGTCATGATCGCGTCTGCTATTTCTTCTTCGGTTATGTAATTTGTAGCGTTGTTTTCTTCTGTTTCTACAGACAGTTCCGTAAGTTTGTTTGCTAGTTTTAGTTCCATTTCGTTTCGGAAAAGTCTTGGAATTTGGCGTCTTGTGGAAAGGAGTGTGTGTTTTCTAGGTTGTTCTAAAAGCTTCAGTTATTTCCTTGGGGAGGGGGGGGGAGAGGGGGTCAGTTGTTGTTTATTATAAGGCTTTCTTCCGTGCTTTGGTCATGGTCTTTCAATTTATTAAACTGTTTCTGAGACATTCCTCCATTCTTGAGGTTGATTATGCTGCACGCATTTTCCCAGTGTCTTTTTCTGTATTCAGAGATTACTCTTTTCATTCGGGCAGCCATTCTATTCCAAACTGGCCTGACTACTGCATTTGTTGGTTCGTCGTATTTCCCTGCACAATCCTTTCTTTTGCCTAATAATTTCTAGACCTTCCTGGCGAATTGTTTGTTTTCTGTTATCCGTGACAGTGAACACACTGGATAGAGCTACTGCGTATGATAACTCAAATTGTTTAAATAAACAATGCATGCAAAATAAAGACTTATGTCTATCCTATCCAGCAGCCCAGCACAGACTGAGTCCTTATCCCGCCAGTTCAAAGGAAGAGATGGTGCCTGGGTGACTTAGGTTAGTGGAGGTAGTCCAACTGTCCTTTTTTCGCGCAATTTTTGGCGCCAAAATTTTCCAGCCATTTTTTTGGGGAGGTGCAGTGAGGGGGGGTGGGGATGGCGTTAGGTTAGTGGAGGTACCCAAATGACCTATTTTGCCGCCAGATTTTGATATTCCCGCCATGACGTCATTGCGACATTGCCACATCTATCGCCGCCATCTTGGACCCACCATCTTGAATAAATTTGGCCACAATGCAGAGTGGGGTGACACTCTCTTTGCCCTACTATTTCCATTGTTATTATTTCTTGTATCTCCCCACTGCTGGTGCCTTGCATTGGGTTCTGTATTGTTTTGTGGTATGGGTTCAAGTGTCTCAGGAATTCGGTTGGTTGTGGTTGTCTTTGCGAGTTGTAGAGAAAGGCTGTCGTTAGATTCTGTCTTCCGTTGGTTGTTATTTTTAAAATACCGTCTTGTATATGACTGAATCTTTGTGGGATGGGCGCGTGGCCGACTTATATACCCTCACCCCCGTGAGCCGTTCCTTCTGTTGTCCGCGGCCGTGGCAGCTTCAGCGGTCGCGGAGCGCTAGCTGTGTTAGCGTTGATGTGGGTGTTCTGTCCGCCCTGGTCACCAAATCATTTTGTCTGATGAGAGTCTTGGAGACGGAAGAACTCACGTGGGAAAAGGCAGCCGCTGCCTTTAAGCCATACGAGGTGTGGCTAGAAAAAAACCGGACTAGTACTGGTGAAACAATAAAACGAATGCAATAAGGCTGAAAGTCGCGTGGCCTGTCACGTGACTCTCGCTCCGCCTACTGCTCGAGTTTCATCTGCCTCCCGCACTCAGTCTGCCCGTGGCGTCTGTTTTAAGTAGTTGACGTTTTGTCTGTGCGTCGGAAAATGTTGAGTGTACAGAAAGAACAGCGTGTTAACATCAAATTTTGTTTCAAACTAGGAAAATCTGCAAGTGAAACGTTTGTAATGTTACAACAAGTGTACAGCGATGATTGTTTATCGCGAACACAAGTGTTTGAGTGGTTTAAACGATTTAAAGATGGCCGCGAAGACACCAGTGATGACACTCGCACTGGCAGACCATTGTCAGCAAAAACTGATGCAAACATTGAAAAAATCGGTAAACTTGTTCGACAAGATCGCCGTTTAACAATCAGAGCAGTGTCTGAGTTAACAGGAGTTGACAAGGAAAGTGTTAGGCCGATTCTTCATGAAAGTTTCAACATGAACAAAGTGTGTTCAAAAATGGTTCCAAAGTGTCTCACAATTGAACAGAAGGAACGCCGAAGAATGATTTGTTCTGACAGCCTGGAAAATATTGAAAGTGATCCCACCTTCTTACAAAATGTTATTACTTGCGATGAATCGTGGTTTTTTACTTACGATCTCGAAACTAAACGCCAATCGATGCATTGGAAAAAAGCACGAATGTCAAAATCGAAATTCAAGGCAATGATGATTGTTTTTTTTTTTTTTTTGACATCAAAGGGATTGTGCACATTGATTGGGTACCAGAGGGACAAACAGTGAATCAGCATTACTACATTAGCGTCCTGGCTACCCTACGTGAGCGAGTAGGGAGAAAACGGAACGATTTGTGGAGAAAAAAGTCATGGATCCTTCACCAAGACAATGCCCCAGCTCACAGTGCGTTGTCAGTGAAGACGTTTTTGGCAAAACACTACATTCCCATCTTAGATCATCCACCCTACTCCCCTGGTTTGGCCCCCTGTGACTTTTTTCTTTTCCCTAAAGTCAAGTCAGCTTTGAAAGGAACTAGATTTGAGACTGTTGAAGCAGTAAAAGAAAAAGCGACGGAAGTAATGTATGGACTTACCGAAAATGATCTGCAGCATTGCTATGAACAGTGGAAAATTCGTATGGAGCAGTGTAGAGACCGAGGAGGAGAGTACATTGAAGGAGATAACATGAAATTGTAAATAATTGTAAATAAATGTTTTTCCAGCATCAGTCCGGTTTTTTTCTAGCCGCATCTCGTATACTGGCGCACTATCAGGAAAAATCGGACGCCTGCTCAAGAAGCGCCAAGTGAAAACTGTCTTTTGCGCGCCCAATAAAAGACGAGTGTTATTGTATAGCGTCAAAAATGATCTCGATTTGCGGAAGGCAGGCGTATACAAGATTCCTTGTTAGTGTGGAAAGACATATGTTGAACGAACAGCGCGCACCGTTGAAGATCGTTGCGAGTACACCAGAAGCACACTCGACTGACGGATTTTGTAATTCATTAGGGTCCAATAGTTTACTGACATCAGCGTTTTTGTATGCCCCGTTTGGATGTCTACGCTCACTGTATCGGTCCCCACTAGGTCATTGTGTGTCGCTGCTGGCCGATCTGAGTTTTATGGGCCACTTTGAATCCACTCCCGACGGCTTCTCCGTATCTATAGGTCTTGCATTCGCGAAGTCGACCAGAACGGCTACCGAAATTGCTTGGTTGTCAAAAATAATTATCAACAGTAATGTTTGAAACCGCATGGGCACCATTTACTTCTAACAGCATGATCTCGCTGAATAAGCAGCAATGCAGTCGATAGCGACGCCGAAAGATAATCTCCAAACGTGAAAATGTTGGAATTCGTCAGCTTTTAAGTCAGTTAAGAAGTAAGAGGGGCTTTCAGTAAGTAACGCTGCTTTTTTATGAACATCAGTCAAATAGAATAGCCTGTTCAGCCACATTACCAGGAGGGCCAGGACGCCCGCATGGTACCGCTCTACTATTCGACGTCGGAGCCAACGTCTTGCTGCATCAATACCCTCCTCATGCTTCCCGCAGAGTGCATCCTTCATTGGGCCAAACAGATGGCAGTCGGAAGTTGCAAAATCCGGCCTGAAAAAAATGGCTCTGAGCACTATGGGACTTAACTTCTGAGGTCATCAGCCCCCTAGAACTTAGAACTACTTAAACCTAACTAACCTAAGGACATCACACACATCCATGCCCGAGGCAGGATTCGAACCTGCGACCGTAGCGGTCGCGCGGTTCCAGACTGTAGCGACTAGAACCGCTCGGCCACAGCGGCCGGCGCGATCTGGCCTGTTATGGTGAATAAAGAAGGACAGTCGAATGACGTTTTGTGAGCTTCTCTATGGGAAACATGGAGGAGTAGAAGTTCGTTTCGATTTTTGTGGCGTCGAACACGCTAAAGTCGTTTTCTCAGTTTCCTGGGGGTAGCACAATACACTTTAGAGATGATCGTTGCACCATGAGGGGGGACATCAAATAGAATAACCTCTTCACAATCAGAAGACCGTCGTCATGACTTTAACCGTCTGAGGGTGCGGGTTTGAAATTTTTCCTCAGTGGATAGGTGGTGATGCACCACTCCGTGTGCTGTTTGTTTCCAGTTCGAAGTGATGAACCCATGTTTCATCGTCTGTAACGGCGTTCGACAAAAAATTGTCACAGACGCTATTTTGAAGGCTAAATATAGGACGCCTCCTATCGGAGCCTCATGAAACTATAGGGGCTGACGCGGGAATATTCCACGATGTTCTACAACAAATGCCGCATTTTTTTCAGTCGAAATTGGCCGAGAAAGAAAATGTGTTGCATTAATTTTTGAACGCCCCTCCTATTAACTGAATAAACTACTGCACTAAGGATTGAATCACTTCTCAGTCTGATGGATGGCGCTCACTTCTGGCGATCTCAGCGATGCAGCAACCTCGGCGGCTAACGAACAGCGGCCGGCCGCTGGTGGCCGAGCGGTTCTGGCGCTACAGTCTGGAACCGCGCGACCGCTACGGTCGCAGGTTCGAATCCTGCCTCGGGCATGGATGTGTGTGTTGTCCTTAGGTTAGTTAGGTTTAAGTAGTTCTAAGTTCTAGGGGACTTATGACCTCAGCAGTTGAGTCCCATAGTGCTCAGAGCCATTTGAACCATTTAACGAACAGCGCATCCCCACCAACGCCTAATCTTTCGACTTTCATGAAATCTACGGACTAGAAAGACGCTTTAACATGAGTTTGGAGGTTGACAACCAAATGGGATAGTCACGAGCGGATTGGTAGAACTGTTTGTAATCAAGAAAGATTTAGATTTTTTTCTACTTTGCTGCAGAAAACGCCCAAAGTTGCAAAATTCAGTTATCTTTATTTAACTGATGACCAGTTTCTGGTATCAGCACCCATTCCCAACACATCCAAACAGAAAAAATGGTGTATTCCATGGCAGCACGCAAACCATGTTAACATGTGAAATGTATTCGCAGTTGCGATAATAGACAACCATCAGCTGTATAATGGAATGACGACAATGAAAATTTTTGCCCGACCGGGTCTCGAACCCAAACATTCCGCTTATCCCAAGAGGTCGCCTTCTCAATAGGCTATCCGAGAAAGCTCCACGGCCGCACTGAAACTTCCATCTGTCGTCCACCATGAGTCCTATAACCTGCACTCATGCATCCATTATGTATATTCCCGTACAGGGGAGACATTTTAAGTGAAAGCCGCTTGCCTGGTGTCGCAGCATAACTACGATATTCCATGTCCAAAGGAATATTGCGAGGTGCTCCTGGACAAGACAGGCTCTGCAATATCGCATGTCAATACTGTACATGCTTGTGTCTAAGTCAATTTTTTTCGTCAGGATTGGCTGGACAAATGCCAGAGGTCACTGAAAACCTTAACTTCGACACAAGTCTGTACAATATTAACATTGAAACGTCCCCTTTGAACAATTATAAACGACTGTGCTTAAACTGACACACAATATTTTTTTTTTTTTTAGCGCAACGCAATCTGACTTTCAATAATCTCTACAAGAGAATGGCCCTGACTAACATTAACCTGTACTTTTCACAAATCACTTACCTCACAAAAATCTTGGTTACTCCCACTACTGCAATACAGCGAGCACCACTACTGCCAGCTAAATAAAAGATTCAAACTATGGAAGGCACTAACTACTGATAGGGATAGTTAGCAAATGAAAGATATTAATAGAGAACAAACAATGTATTTACCTTGATATCATCATATATATATCAGTTCATGACAAATTACAAAACTCCGCCATCTCTCCCCCCACATCCACCACTGCTGGCGGCTCACCTCCAACTGCACAACGCTACGCGCTGTTCACAGCCAGCTGCCTAACACTACAATGGCGAGTATTACAACAATGCAAAGCAGGCACAGACTGCACACAGCACAGCCAGTGATTTTTATACAGAGGTGGCGTTACCAATAAAAAGACCTAAACAGCCTACTTACATAGCCCCATGCTCCCCACAAAAAATTTTACAAATTGGTTTGGGCAGTGCCCAATACAGATTTGAAAAAATTTTTCATGATTACAATAACAAAGAAATCAAATGCACACACTTATTGATACAATGTTGGTCAAAAGCTCAAATTTTCTCACAGTCCATAAAGACAGTCCTGATCGTTCATGACGTTAAAATAGCAGTGTTCTTCTCAAAGTCTGAGCAGTAAAGAAAATGCACACGGAAGTAGTAGATTTCCATGCAGTCTTGAAGAAGTAGCGTTGTCCTTCCAACGGAAAGACAGTGCTGACTCTTGACATGCTGACAGGTAATGGGCCACAACAGAGCAAACCCACAGCGGAGTCAATCGAAGTTTTGAAGAATATCGTTTGGTAGGTCATCACAGAGCAGACCCACTGTAGTCCTGGTAGAGATTACGGTATTGGTGGGCCACCAGAGGCGCAGACCCAGTGCAGTCCTTGTAGAAATTGTGGTATTGGTCGGCCACCAGAGGTGCAGACCCACTGCAGTCCTTGTAGAAATAATGGTACTGGTGAGTCAGCAAAGGTGTAGACCCACTGCAGTCCTTGTAGAGATGGCCAGCAGCCATCTGCTGCGACTGTGCAGGTGCACAATCACCATTGAAGAGTCTTGCGGATAATATAGCAAGTCCATAACCACCACTTGTGCACTCACAAAGTTTTTGGAATTGTCCTTAGAACCAGCAATGCTGTTATCCAGTCCCTTGCTGAATTATTAACACACGTGCAAACACTATCAGTCCCTACTTCTCACATATTGTCCATATACTATGACCAACAAAAACGTGTGCAGTGAAATGTAACTTACAAGTTAATAATATGATGAACTGGTGTCAATTACAATTTTATAACATAAGAATACAATTACAAAGGTACAAAATACATCATTAAAGAACATAATAGTACAGATAACATTTGTAGTAATATGGGCTTTACAAAAGAATTGAAATAACATATACATCAGTGTCACAGGAATTATGACATAAGTACATACATGAAAGATCAGAATAACTTTCGAAACATCAACTTCACACATGAGCATTAAAACAGAACAGAATAAATAATGTCTAAACATCTTTACAAAGAAAATAACATATTATCAGAAAAATTCTACAACATAACTCTTATTAGCTAAACACATTAAGACAGGAAAAACACAAATTCACGTAGCATAATAACACAAAAATACAGGACAGGGTTTGCTTTCAGTGTGACATTTGGTACTGCAGTCCACCCCAAAACTTCATTCCATATATCTTTCCTCTTATTTCAACATTTGTTTCCACCAGAAAAATTCTATCCAAGCATGCTTTCTGTATTTATATGTTCACACATTTTTTACCTCATTATTTATTTTCCATTATCTTACCTCATCATTTATTTCCAAGAAAATCCTACCTAAACCTGTTGTCCCTAAACCCTACTTTTTTTGTTCATATCCTCTTTCAAAATACTTCTTTGGCCAAACCATTTTCTTGTAGCTTCTCAATGCATTTCTTCCAATTCATCACAACTTGTTCTCTTATATGGCCTACCCCATCTTAAGCTAACTTAAATCTACTGAGCTAAGATGCTAAACTAAGGGACGAGGCAATGCAGCAGCACAAAATAATTAACACAAACAGCAATGATAAAAAATACAAAAGGCAAAGCAAGCAGCATAAATTAGCAAAGCAAATGCAATATTACAACTAATATAAGGCAATGCACAGCAAACAAGAAAAATAAATTCGTAGTAAAACTGGCTTAACAGAGTAATACAAAGTGAAATTTAGTAGCACTATGCCTGGCAAACAGTAGCAGCAAATGCAATAACTTATATCTAAACATGACAAAGCTCAAGCAGAAAAAAATATTACACTAAAGACAACAATGCAGACAAGGGAAATGTATATTTACATCGTAATGTCTATGTAATTAAAGTGGTGCACCACAAAAACTAATTCTACAAAAAATTACCAAGTACTTGAAAAGAAAATTATATATGCAGTTACTGTTATTAGTCCCTTCTTATTGTTCTTTCCATTCCAAGAGCTCCTTTTTCGAAGAATGTGGATCATAAAGTAATTATTTAATAGATCTGTTGACAGAAAGTGTTCACATTAGCAAATGCATTTAATTTTATTTTATAAAACCAATGCTGCAACACAGCTGGAAAACAGATATCAAATGAAATAAGCAATTACGCAAACCAAAGCATAAAAATATCATTCAATAGTCATGTGGCATTTCATAAGTTAGTAGAAATTCTCTCAATTCTCGAAAGACAGTAGTCATATACAGGTGTATAGACATAAAAATATTTCTCGGCATTTCATTAGGCATTTCAGTAAATATCATAAATTAAGAGCTCCACAGTATAATCATATGTTTTCAAGTTTGAGCGTGTCGTATTTGCGATGCTTTCTACAAAGGAATGTCAATAGCGAGGATAATGGCCTCCCTTTTTTTTTTCTCCACCTAATGGCTTTCTTTTGTCAGACGACTATCTCTCAGCTGGGCGCCCAAAACGCATTACGTCACGGTCACTTACCTTTCTTACTGAAATATTTACGACAGCAGTTTCCACTACAGTGGCAGTCTTATATAAAAATATTTCACAGGTCAAGAATTAGCGTTGCAAATCTGTAGAAACAAAATCCTATAAATATAAGTGTCAAAAAAAAATATTCGTCAGCATTGTGATACAGTCACGCATTTACACACATTTCATAACTCTTAAAGTACGATTCTTGGTTTCCAACATACTTCTTATTCCTCATATACGGTAGCATCATCTTATTGATCATAAACATATCTCAACAGCATAGTACACATCATCGTTGTAATAATATCATAACATCTCAGTCAATTCTCAAAATCGTCGTAGCTTCCTCCAATAATTTCAAAACCTAAAAAAAATTCTCAGCTCATTTCAATAGTGTCATCTACCTCAAACGTACTTTAAAAATCATGCTCCCTTACCAAATACATCATTCAAAGCTCTCATAGTATCACAATGGTTCCGAAAAAATATGAACAGTTCACAAAGTGCAGACAAAATACAATTTCGTAAGTGTGAAGTTATCCAACTGTGTAATTGCGTAAACATGTGTCACTGATGTATATAAAAAAATGTTTATCTCTTAGTTAAATGATCAGATAGCTGTGTAATTTATGTGTTAGAGAAATATGGTACCGATGTGTAAAGTTGCATAAGCAAATACCATATTAGCTAGGGTTCCTTGTGGTTGCCACACACATGGTACACAAAGTAAGCGTGTACCCCCCTGAGGATTAATGTAATTATACCCTCAGGTGTTATAGATTACAGCAATGGGGTACTGTAGCGCTAAACTGTGCGTCATGTTGTAAGATAATCTCTGTGGAACTGTCATAGTTATCGTCCTCTGTAAGCAAAGTTCTGCAGAAGTCAATGTACTTACCTCATGATAAACAAAAGTGAAATGCTTTGCGTATAGATATCTTAGTTATTACGCTTATTGTTGTGATGAAGAAAGTACTGTGCTGTGACGTATTGTTGTGCCACGGACAAGGCTGTCTCATTGTAGCTATACCACAAAAGTTGCTACTAAAACATCTTTTACTTTCCAACATAATGCAGAAAAACTGTGCAGATATAAAACAGATACACCGCAAAAGCAACATTGTAAATTGTCACTCATTAGTAGCGTCGTGATAAAACCGTGTAGAAAGCACCTTGAATCCATAATGTATTTGCAAGTAAACCAAAATGTTGCATTAAAATCTCATTAGCAGTACTGGTAAATGTTCTAAGTATGTGAGCCTTATAGTCGTTACGTAATCGTGCAACAAACAAGCAAGAATGTACACACACAATAACACTGTGTCGTCTGTTCACTATAACAATGCATTCGTAATTTCTGCTTAAATAAGATCTCTTGGTTCTTGACTGGATATTTGACTTCAAACATTGTTGCTTGTTAACATATTCTAAGTCTGACAAAGCCTACTAGAAATGTGAAGTGAAAAATTTTATAGCAAAGACTAAGTTAAAAAGCAGATTATCTTTCAATAAACGGTTTTACATGTGAAATGCGGTGCAATTCTTTACTCTTCATAGTACTCAGAGTCTGATCTTGAATGCAATTGTCAAGTGGTATACGTCGGTAAAGAGTACTGGAATTTTTCTCAAGGTTAGCGTCTATGTTATTTTTCTCGGAGCCAGCGGGCGCACGCGGCTGCCTGCTTGTGCGAGTCATTGTCTGTCTCTTTGTTGGCGCGCGCCGTTATTGGGATTAGGAGACCTAACTTCTACAAATTCACTTTGACGAGAAGGTCCTGCCCTGTTTAAATCCCGCCAGTTCTGATGCAATTCAGGTCTGTCGTTACGAATATATCATCTGTCGTCATGTCGGTAGGTTCCGTAGTTTCTTCCTTTTCCGTCACGTGGTGGAGAATTTCTCCCTGAATCGTAACTGCGCGCTGGACCGTTGCGTCTAAAGTTATTCTGTCTCTCGTAATAATAATTGTTTTGGTTCCCATGTTGTCTGTTTCTCTGATTATCTCTGTGATAGTCATTACCGCGGAGAGGTGATCTTTCCCTGTAATTATTACTACTCTGCCAACGGTTGTTATACGGGTGGTGTCTGTTTCGGTCACGATTTGTGTTGTGAGAATAGCCTTGTCGCGTCCAGTTATTATTTCTTTCATCGCGGAATTGCGACGGATGTGATCTGTAATTGTTGTGCTCGTGCTTTCCGCGATTGTCAGTGTCAATTTCCAGTTCTTGTAACAGTCCCTGAAAAGCCTCAATGTCTTCTTTGCAACGTCCTGCTAAAATAATATGTCGTAAATGTTCAGGTAATTTGATTAAGCAAATGCGGATGAGTTCTGAGGGGCTGTATGGGTTTGACAGGTACTGATTCTTGTGCAACATGTCTTCAAAATATTTCACAAGACTGGAGAATTCAGTTTGTTCGAAATGTTTCATCATTATGATGCCATGTTTTACTCAGTCTTGTGTGGCTTGAGACCAATATGCTGAGAGGAAGGCATGGTAAAATTCTTCTTCACTGTGGCAATCGTGAATGACCGATCGCATTCTTACAGCTGGTTCATTCTCCAAGTAGCCACACATGAATTCTAATCTGTGCTCTAATGACCAGTTGGGAGGAAAACAATGAGAGAATTGATGAAGCCACGCTTGTGGATGAATGTCGTTGGCAGAATTCTTAAACGTTTTGAATTTACGTGTAGTAATGAACAGCTTATAGTCAAAATCATCGTGTCGGCGAGTCGCATATCGGTCATTGTTACGTCGTGTCGGCGGTTCCATCTCAAAATCCAATGCGCCTTGCCAATTTCTTTCATAATTTCCGAAGTGTCCTGTGTTATTATTTTGTGGTTGTTCCGTATTTCTATGTCCCTCTTCCCGCGTTGGAGCGCGAGTGTCCTCTGAAATACGTAATTCTTGTATTACCTGTGTCAGCTGATCTTGTACTTCCCGGATTTCTACTTGGTGTTGCGTATTAATTTGATTCAGATTTTGTTTCAGTTTCCTAATTTGTTCGCTCTCTTCTGTGTCATTAAAGACTACCGGTTTTGTGTCATTCAGATTATCATCTACCTTCGTAGATAAATTATTTAGCTGATCCGAAAGTTCAACTACTTTCTCTGATAATGTACTAATTTCCTCCATGTGTCTTTCTGAACCAATTTTCAGAGTATCTATTGTGTCCTTTAAGTTTTCCTGAGTTTTTGCAAGTTGCGTAACCGAATCGGTAGATGCAACTGAGACAATTTTAGCTTGCAAGGTCTCATGATTTTCATGAACAAGAATTTGCAGTTCTTTTATGGCTGCTTCGTGATTCTGTAATGCATTTTCATGCCGCGAAAAAATAGGTTGAAAATGCTCACAAATTTGTGTTTTTATGTCGTTACAGACTTTTTGACATTTCGATTCGATTTTATGTAACTCAGTAGTCAAATCTTCACGTGTTTGTTCAAGCGTGGTGTGAAGATTTTGTTCCATTGCGTCTAACTGTTGCTGTGTTTGTCTCTGGTGTTGTTCCATTGTGTCTAACTTTTGAAGCTTTTGCTGTGTTTGTCCCATTTGTTGTATTAATTGTAATAACAATGCATTGGTGTCTGAAACATGTTCCTCAGTGCTTTTCGGCAGTGAATTTGCACCGGCAACATTCACATTTTGACAAGCGGAAAATGTGTCTTGACTCATTTGAGAAAACGGTGAGAACCCAAAACCTGAGTCTACAATATTTGAAAAATTGTGTCGTGTCATTTCGGCTTCCTGAGGCGAGCTATTGCCGACCGATCGATCGATAATGATTCCCTGTTCACTACCTGTTTCACTGTCTACGCCACTGTTTGCAGCCCACTCCATTTCCCTATGCACAGTTACCAAATTACTACTTTGAATGTCTGTTAATTCATTACACAGTGGTGCTGATAAGCTACGCTCGTCGTCACTATTATTTCTCAGTTTACTTTGTAGCCTAGTGTTACGTTTTTCACACGCCATTATTGTCACAATATTTCACACGATAACACAGAAAAGCACAATTTGAAGAGCAAAAACAAGAGAACACATTAACATAGCACTGAAAATAATATCTAGTTAATTGCAGCTGCGAAATACTTGGTGTAAATCTACATGCATCCCACAACTGTTTTACTGTACAACAATGAAAGACTGCAACTACAAAGGAAATTCTCTCTATAATTACGCGCCAGCAATAAACAAAATCTACACTAATTACACAAACTACAAGAAAAAATCAGAAGATTCCAGTGAGGTATCCTAGGCTAAGGGTCGACATATGAAACGTCCCCTTTGAACAATTATAAACGACTGTGCTTAAACTGACACACAATTTTTTTTTTTTTAGCGCAACGCAATCTGACTTTCAATAATCTCTACAAGAGAATGGCCCTGACTAACATTAACCTGTACTTTTCACAAATCACTTACCTCACAAAAATCTTGGTTACTCCCACTACTGCAATACAGCGAGCACCACTACTGCCAGCTAAATAAAAGATTCAAACTATGGAAGGCACTAACTACTGATAGGGATAGTTAGCAAATGAAAGATATTAATAGAGAACAAACAATGTATTTACCTTGATATCATCATATATATATCAGTTCATGACAAATTACAAAACTCCGCCATCTCTCCCCCCACATCCACCACTGCTGGCGGCTCACCTCCAACTGCACAACGCTACGCGCTGTTCACAGCCAGCTGCCTAACACTACAATGGCGAGTATTACAACAATGCAAAGCAGGCACAGACTGCACACAGCACAGCCAGTGATTTTTATACAGAGGTGGCGTTACCAATAAAAAGACCTAAACAGCCTACTTACATAGCCCCATGCTCCCCACAAAAAATTTTACAAATTGGTTTGGGCAGTGCCCAATACAGATTTGAAAAAATTTTTCATGATTACAATAACAAAGAAATCAAATGCACACACTTATTGATACAATGTTGGTCAAAAGCTCAAATTTTCTCACAGTCCATAAAGACAGTCCTGATCGTTCATGACGTTAAAATAGCAGTGTTCTTCTCAAAGTCTGAGCAGTAAAGAAAATGCACACGGAAGTAGTAGATTTCCATGCAGTCTTGAAGAAGTAGCGTTGTCCTTCCAACGGAAAGACAGTGCTGACTCTTGACATGCTGACAGGTAATGGGCCACAACAGAGCAAACCCACAGCGGAGTCAATCGAAGTTTTGAAGAATATCGTTTGGTAGGTCATCACAGAGCAGACCCACTGTAGTCCTGGTAGAGATTACGGTATTGGTGGGCCACCAGAGGCGCAGACCCAGTGCAGTCCTTGTAGAAATTGTGGTATTGGTCGGCCACCAGAGGTGCAGACCCACTGCAGTCCTTGTAGAAATAATGGTACTGGTGAGTCAGCAAAGGTGTAGACCCACTGCAGTCCTTGTAGAGATGGCCAGCAGCCATCTGCTGCGACTGTGCAGGTGCACAATCACCATTGAAGAGTCTTGCGGATAATATAGCAAGTCCATAACCACCACTTGTGCACTCACAAAGTTTTTGGAATTGTCCTTAGAACCAGCAATGCTGTTATCCAGTCCCTTGCTGAATTATTAACACACGTGCAAACACTATCAGTCCCTACTTCTCACATATTGTCCATATACTATGACCAACAAAAACGTGTGCAGTGAAATGTAACTTACAAGTTAATAATATGATGAACTGGTGTCAATTACAATTTTATAACATAAGAATACAATTACAAAGGTACAAAATACATCATTAAAGAACATAATAGTACAGATAACATTTGTAGTAATATGGGCTTTACAAAAGAATTGAAATAACATATACATCAGTGTCACAGGAATTATGACATAAGTACATACATGAAAGATCAGAATAACTTTCGAAACATCAACTTCACACATGAGCATTAAAACAGAACAGAATAAATAATGTCTAAACATCTTTACAAAGAAAATAACGTATTATCAGAAAAATTCTACAACATAACTCTTATTAGCTAAACACATTAAGACAGGAAAAACACAAATTCACGTAGCATAATAACACAAAAATACAGGACAGGGTTTGCTTTCAGTGTGACATTTGGTACTGCAGTCCACCCCAAAACTTCATTCCATATATCTTTCCTCTTATTTCAACATTTGTTTCCACCAGAAAAATTCTATCCAAGCATGCTTTCTGTATTTATATGTTCACACATTTTTTACCTCATTATTTATTTTCCATTATCTTACCTCATCATTTATTTCCAAGAAAATCCTACCTAAACCTGTTGTCCCTAAACCCTACTTTTTTTGTTCATATCCTCTTTCAAAATACTTCTTTGGCCAAACCATTTTCTTGTAGCTTCTCAATGCATTTCTTCCAATTCATCACAACTTGTTCTCTTATATGGCCTACCCCATCTTAAGCTAACTTAAATCTACTGAGCTAAGATGCTAAACTAAGGGACGAGGCAATGCAGCAGCACAAAATAATTAACACAAACAGCAATGATAAAAAATACAAAAGGCAAAGCAAGCAGCATAAATTAGCAAAGCAAATGCAATATTACAACTAATATAAGGCAATGCACAGCAAACAAGAAAAATAAATTCGTAGTAAAACTGGCTTAACAGAGTAATACAAAGTGAAATTTAGTAGCACTATGCCTGGCAAACAGTAGCAGCAAATGCAATAACTTATATCTAAACATGACAAAGCTCAAGCAGAAAAAAATATTACACTAAAGACAACAATGCAGACAAGGGAAATGTATATTTACATCGTAATGTCTATGTAATTAAAGTGGTGCACCACAAAAACTAATTCTACAAAAAATTACCAAGTACTTGAAAAGAAAATTATATATGCAGTTACTGTTATTAGTCCCTTCTTATTGTTCTTTCCATTCCAAGAGCTCCTTTTTCGAAGAATGTGGATCATAAAGTAATTATTTAATAGATCTGTTGACAGAAAGTGTTCACATTAGCAAATGCATTTAATTTTATTTTATAAAACCAATGCTGCAACACAGCTGGAAAACAGATATCAAATGAAATAAGCAATTACGCAAACCAAAGCATAAAAATATCATTCAATAGCCATGTGGCATTTCATAAGTTAGTAGAAATTCTCTCAATTCTCGAAAGACAGTAGTCATATACAGGTGTATAGACATAAAAATATTTCTCGGCATTTCATTAGGCATTTCAGTAAATATCATAAATTAAGAGCTCCACAGTATAATCATATGTTTTCAAGTTTGAGCGTGTCGTATTTGCGATGCTTTCTACAAAGGAATGTCAATAGCGAGGATAATGGCCTCCCTTTTTTTTTCTCCACCTAATGGCTTTCTTTTGTCAGACGACTATCTCTCAGCTGGGCGCCCAAAACGCATTACGTCACGGTCACTTACCTTTCTTACTGAAATATTTACGACAGCAGTTTCCGCTACAGTGGCAGTCTTATATAAAAATATTTCACAGGTCAAGAATTAGCGTTGCAAATCTGTAGAAACAAAATCCTATAAATATAAGTGTCAAAAAAAAATATTCGTCAGCATTGTGATACAGTCACGCATTTACACACATTTCATAACTCTTAAAGTACGATTCTTGGTTTCCAACATACTTCTTATTCCTCATATACGGTAGCATCATCTTATTGATCATAAACATATCTCAACAGCATAGTACACATCATCGTTGTAATAATATCATAACATCTCAGTCAATTCTCAAAATCGTCGTAGCTTCCTCCAATAATTTCAAAACCTAAAAAAAATTCTCAGCTCATTTCAATAGTGTCATCTACCTCAAACGTACTTTAAAAATCATGCTCCCTTACCAAATACATCATTCAAAGCTCTCATAGTATCACAATGGTTCCGAAAAAATATGAACAGTTCACAAAGTGCAGACAAAATACAATTTCGTAAGTGTGAAGTTATCCAACTGTGTAATTGCGTAAACATGTGTCACTGATGTATATAAAAAAATGTTTATCTCTTAGTTAAATGATCAGATAGCTGTGTAATTTATGTGTTAGAGAAATATGGTACCGATGTGTAAAGTTGCATAAGCAAATACCATATTAGCTAGGGTTCCTTGTGGTTGCCACACACATGGTACACAAAGTAAGCGTGTACCCCCCTGAGGATTAATGTAATTATACCCTCAGGTGTTATAGATTACAGCAATGGGGTACTGTAGCGCTAAACTGTGCGTCATGTTGTAAGATAATCTCTGTGGAACTGTCATAGTTATCGTCCTCTGTAAGCAAAGTTCTGCAGAAGTCAATGTACTTACCTCATGATAAACAAAAGTGAAATGCTTTGCGTATAGATATCTTAGTTATTACGCTTATTGTTGTGATGAAGAAAGTACTGTGCTGTGACGTATTGTTGTGCCACGGACAAGGCTGTCTCATTGTAGCTATACCACAAAAGTTGCTACTAAAACATCTTTTACTTTCCAACATAATGCAGAAAAACTGTGCAGATATAAAACAGATACACCGCAAAAGCAACATTGTAAATTGTCACTCATTAGTAGCGTCGTGATAAAACCGTGTAGAAAGCACCTTGAACCCATAATGTATTTGCAAGTAAACCAAAATGTTGCATTAAAATCTCATTAGCAGTACTGGTAAATGTTCTAAGTATGTGAGCCTTATAGTCGTTACGTAATCGTGCAACAAACAAGCAAGAATGTACACACACAATAACACTGTGTCGTCTGTTCACTATAACAATGCATTCGTAATTTCTGCTTAAATAAGATCTCTTGGTTCTTGACTGGATATTTAACTTCAAACATTGTTGCTTGTTAACATATTCTAAGTCTGACAAAGCCTACTAGAAATGTGAAGTGAAAAATTTTATAGCAAAGACTAAGTTAAAAAGCAGATTATCTTTCAATAAACGGTTTTACATGTGAAATGCGGTGCAATTCTTTACTCTTCATAGTACTCAGAGTCTGATCTTGAATGCAATTGTCAAGTGGTATACGTCGGTAAAGAGTACTGGAATTTTTCTCAAGGTTAGCGTCTATGTTATTTTTCTCGGAGCCAGCGGGCGCACGCGGCTGCCTGCTTGTGCGAGTCATTGTCTGTCTCTTTGTTGGCGCGCGCCGTTATTGGGATTAGGAGACCTAACTTCTACAAATTCACTTTGACGAGAAGGTCCTGCCCTGTTTAAATCCCGCCAGTTCTGATGCAATTCAGGTCTGTCGTTACGAATATATCATCTGTCGTCATGTCGGTAGGTTCCGTAGTTTCTTCCTTTTCCGTCACGTGGTGGAGAATTTCTCCCTGAATCGTAACTGCGCGCTGGACCGTTGCGTCTAAAGTTATTCTGTCTCTCGTAATAATAATTGTTTTGGTTCCCATGTTGTCTGTTTCTCTGATTATCTCTGTGATAGTCATTACCGCGGAGAGGTGATCTTTCCCTGTAATTATTACTACTCTGCCAACGGTTGTTATACGGGTGGTGTCTGTTTCGGTCACGATTTGTGTTGTGAGAATAGCCTTGTCGCGTCCAGTTATTATTTCTTTCATCGCGGAATTGCGACGGATGTGATCTGTAATTGTTGTGCTCGTGCTTTCCGCGATTGTCAGTGTCAATTTCCAGTTCTTGTAACAGTCCCTGAAAAGCCTCAATGTCTTCTTTGCAACGTCCTGCTAAAATAATATGTCGTAAATGTTCAGGTAATTTGATTAAGCAAATGCGGATGAGTTCTGAGGGGCTGTATGGGTTTGACAGGTACTGATTCTTGTGCAACATGTCTTCAAAATATTTCACAAGACTGGAGAATTCAGATTGTTCGAAATGTTTCATCATTATGATGCCATGTTTTACTCGGTCTTGTGTGGCTTGAGACCAATATGCTGAGAGGAAGGCATGGTAAAATTCTCCTTCACTGTGGCAATCGTGAATGACCGATCGCATTCTTACAGCTGGTTCATTCTCCAAGTAGCCACACATGAATTCTAATCTGTGCTCTAATGACCAGTTGGGAGGAAAACAATGAGAGAATTGATGAAGCCACGCTTGTGGATGAATGTCGTTGGCAGAATTCTTAAACGTTTTGAATTTACGTGTAGTAATGAACAGCTTATAGTCAAAATCATCGTGTCGGCGAGTCGCATATCGGTCATTGTTACGTCGTGTCGGCGGTTCCATCTCAAAATCCAATGCGCCTTGCCAATTTCTTTCATAATTTCCGAAGTGTCCTGTGTTATTATTTTGTGGTTGTTCCGTATTTCTATGTCCCTCTTCCCGTGTTGGAGCGCGAGTGTCCTCTGAAATACGTAATTCTTGTATTACCTGTGTCAGCTGATCTTGTACTTCCCGGATTTCTACTTGGTGTTGCGTATTAATTTGATTCAGATTTTGTTTCAGTTTCCTAATTTGTTCGCTCTCTTCTGTGTCATTAAAGACTACCGGTTTTGTGTCATTCAGATTATCATCTACCTTCGTAGATAAATTATTTAGCTGATCCGGAAGTTCAACTACTTTCTCTGATAATGTACTAATTTCCTCCATGTGTCTTTCTGAACCAATTTTCAGAGTATCTATTGTGTCCTTTAAGTTTTCCTGAGTTTTTGCAAGTTGCGTAACCGAATCGGTAGATGCAACTGAGACAATTTTAGCTTGCAAGGTCTCATGATTTTCATGAACAAGAATTTGCAGTTCTTTTATGGCTGCTTCGTGATTCTGTAATGCATTTTCATGCCGCGAAAAAATAGGTTGAAAATGCTCACAAATTTGTGTTTTTATGTCGTTACAGACTTTTTGACATTTCGATTCGATTTTATGTAACTCAGTAGTCAAATCTTCACGTGTTTGTTCAAGCGTGGTGTGAAGATTTTGTTCCATTGCGTCTAACTGTTGCTGTGTTTGTCTCTGGTGTTGTTCCATTGTGTCTAACTTTTGAAGCTTTTGCTGTGTTTGTCCCATTTGTTGTATTAATTGTAATAACAATGCATTGGTGTCTGAAACATGTTCCTCAGTGCTTTTCGGCAGTGAATTTGCACCGGCAACATTCACATTTTGACAAGCGGAAAATGTGTCTTGACTCATTTGAGAAAACGGTGAGAACCCAAAACCTGAGTCTACAATATTTGAAAAATTGTGTCGTGTCATTTCGGCTTCCTGAGGCGAGCTATTGCCGACCGATCGATCGATAATGATTCCCTGTTCACTACCTGTTTCACTGTCTACGCCACTGTTTGCAGCCCACTCCATTTCCCTATGCACAGTTACCAAATTACTACTTTGAATGTCTGTTAATTCATTACACAGTGGTGCTGATAAGCTACGCTCGTCGTCACTATTATTTCTCAGTTTACTTTGTAGCCTAGTGTTACGTTTTTCACACGCCATTATTGTCACAATATTTCACACGATAACACAGAAAAGCACAATTTGAAGAGCAAAAACAAGAGAACACATTAACATAGCACTGAAAATAATATCTAGTTAATTGCAGCTGCGAAATACTTGGTGTAAATCTACATGCATCCCACAACTGTTTTACTGTACAACAATGAAAGACTGCAACTACAAAGGAAATTCTCTCTATAATTACGCGCCAGCAATAAACAAAATCTACACTAATTACACAAACTACAAGAAAAAATCAGAAGATTCCAGTGAGGTATCCTAGGCTAAGGGTCGACATATGAAACGTCCCCTTTGAACAATTATAAACGACTGTGCTTAAACTGACACACAATTTTTTTTTTTTTAGCGCAACGCAATCTGACTTTCAATAATCTCTACAAGAGAATGGCCCTGACTAACATTAACCTGTACTTTTCACAAATCACTTACCTCACAAAAATCTTGGTTACTCCCACTACTGCAATACAGCGAGCACCAGTACTGCCAGCTAAATAAAAGATTCAAACTATGGAAGGCACTAACTACTGATAGGGATAGTTAGCAAATGAAAGATATTAATAGAGAACAAACAATGTATTTACCTTGATATCATCATGTATATATATCAGTTCATGACAAATTACAAAACTCCGCCATCTCTCTCCCCACATCCACCACTGCTGGCGGCTCACCTCCAACTGCGCAACGCTACGCGCTGTTCACAGCCAGCTGCCTAACACTACAATGGCGAGTATTACAACAATGCAAAGCAGCCACAGACTGCACACAGCACAGCCAGTGATTTTCATACAGAGGTGGCGTTACCAATAAAAAGACCTAAACAGCCTACTTACAACATGGTTTGCGTGCTATCACGGAATACACCATTTTTCTGTTTGGATGATTAGAGAATGGGTTCTGATACCCGAAACCAGTCCTCAACTAAATAAAAAGAACTAAATTTCGCAGCTTCGGCTTTTTTCTACATCAAATTGATTAACGCAAGTCACTGTTCTGTTATTAAGCATGCATGCTGGAAATCCGAAGGTTTCGATTTTCTTTTTCTTTCTTTATTTATTTTATTTTCACATCAAGTTCCGTAGGACCAAATTGAGGAGCAAATCTCCAAGGTCATGGAACGTGTCAGTACATGAAATTACATATTCATGAACTCGAAAAAAGTCAGTCCATAAGTTTAAGGAAACGCAATGAACAATAAGAATCAGCTTAATTTTTCAAGGATCTCCTCGACAGAATAGAAGGAGTGATCCATGAGGAACCTCTTCAGTTTAGATTTGAAAGCGCGTCGATTACTGCTAAGATTTTTGAATTCGATTGGTACCTTATTGAAAATGGATACAGCAGTATATTGCACAACTTTTTGCACAAGACTAAGGAAGTCAGATCCAAATTCAGGTTTGGTTTCTGCCGAGTATTAACCGAGTGAAAGCTGCTTATTCTTGGGAATGAGCTATTATTGGTAACAAGAAACGACAGAAAGGAATATATATATATATATATATATATATATATATATATATATATATTGAGAGGCGAGTGTCAAAATACCCAGACTCTTGAACAGGCGTCGACTAGAGGTTCGTGAACTTACACCACTTATTGCCCGAACCGCCCGTTTCTGAGTCATGTGATATTCGAAAGTGGAACGATCGGAAAATAGTGTGAAAGTGGTTCGATGAACCCTCTGCCAAGTACTTGAGTGTGAATTGCATAGTGTTCATGTAGATGGTACAGGAGAAGAAACAGACATTTGTTACAGTTGAAAAGTATCCTCTGCCATCCACTTCATAGTGATTTGCGGAACTTGGTCACAACGTAGTTCCACTTTCAGTTACTGGTCGACTGCAGCGTTTATTGTACAAGGAAGACACAGTTGGCGGCACTCTCCACTACAGAGCGTGACGCTAGTTTTCCAGGTTGTGGTAGCTTCGTTCACGCCCGCCTCTGCCGTTATTCTGTTTTGTGTGCCTCGCCGTTGTCCCGCAGCTGCGTCACTCATTATCGCCCTTCCGTGAGACCAAGACCAGCTGAACAGTGCTTAATCCCAGCGGCGCTTCGCCGCCTGCTCACCTAGTTCTCATCGGGACGATAATTTCTGGTGACACAGCAAAGCTTTTGCCCCGAGGCAAAAACATCGCCTCGGTCGGTCAGATAGAGAAGGCATTTATATATATATATATAGTCTGTCTGTAAACTGAAGAGCGAGCAGCGCTTTTGGTGGGGGAAGTGGCCTTTCTCGGAAGAACGCTGCCACCGGACTACAGGGGCACCCAAAATCAGTTGCCCGTTACCTGTGTAGCGGTGTAGATCGGCGTGCAGTGATACACGTCGTTTCTGTTCGTGGGATTTTAGTTGCCAGTGTCAGTTAACTTTGTATACTTACTGATATACTTCGATATCCGCAAGTGATGGATAATCGTCTAGCATTGTAAGAAAATGTGCAGAATACGAAGAAGAGGAGGTATTTGCGGAGTAACAAGCGTTCGATCGTCTCTAATGTTAGTACAGCATATGTTAAAGAGGCGACGCAAAAAGAACTGTCGGCTAATATTACTACTCCCAACCAAACGGCTGCAATTTAGGCAAACGTCAGCCTCGTCCAATAGGACGCATAAAGAAGAAACGCGGAAATAAGCCGCATGGTTTACTGGAATCGCCACGAACGAAATTAATAATTTTGTGAGGAAACCCATCGTTATAGACAGTTTCAAAATCACGTAAAACCTTTGATGCTAATGGAACACTAAATCTCTGTCTCGGTCACTATTCACCCGATTCTAAGACATATTGCTTAAAACATGTGCGCAATAGCTATGGTAAACACTGCTGAAATTTCCTTCGAAACACATACCCCGATTTTGGACTTCCAAGCAGAAAGCTTGACGTACGAGGTGGGATTACATATTAACTTTTATTTTTTGGTAAGAACTTTGTTAGTCTACAGCAATGTTATACTCTTCAAAATATTCCCCATTACATACTACACACTTATGCCAGTGCTTTTTCCAATTCCCTAAACACTTTAGGAACTGTTTCTTCGGTATAATTTATATGTCTTCTAACTGCACATTTTTAATCTCATCCATACGTGTAAAACTGCTGCCCTTTAAGACCCACTTTGAAATGTTTATACCACTTGTATGCCCTTGGTTTGCTCATAACAAGTTCACCAAAAACAATATTCAACATTTCTAAAAATTTCATACATTTTACTCCATTCTTACAACAAAATTTGATACAGATTCTCTAATCTATTTTTTTACAAAACAAATAATCGTTGATGCTACCAAAACACAGGTAATCTAGCCAATATGCATAACATTGTACACATACTTTAGATACATGTTCACGAAGACAGTGACAAAAAAGGAGTGCAAATCGGACTAACACACAAAATTATAAATTTCTGCTTACGTTTTAAACACTCTTCATGTTGCAAGAATTGTTAAGTTTCAATACAGTCCTTCAAAGAAAACTTCTACCTTTCAGTAGAAACGCAAAGTAAGAACAAGCCTTAAATTCTACAGATTGATTGAATTATGTGCGGTTCGTTTTACGAATAGCAGTAGAGGAACGTATACCATATTCACATGAACAGGCATTCGGTTCTATGTTTGTAGTAGAATCCTAACTTCCGTTCTTATGTTAATATTATTTACTCTATTGTTGTATTTCGAAAGAAGCTATCGTCTTTTGTATTCCTTATGGTCTTAATGCATTTGTCAAAAAATAAACGCAGGCGAGACGTATCTGTGCACGGCGTCGCCACAGATTTAAATCGCGCGCCGCGGCAGGGCCGGTACTACGTTGTGAAACAGCTTGTAGAAGCGTCTTGTGACGTAGCAGGGTAGGCAGAGTGGGGACTCGCTCGCTCGCTCTTCAGTTTACCGACAGACTATAGTAGCCGTGCGGTCAGGCGCGAAGGCCATCCCTCCCGGAAGCGACCGCCTGACAGGTGCACAGCTGCCAAAGCCCACCCTCCAGCGCCGTTCGGCCTTCAATGTTTCCCACAAGACAAGGACAGACGCCACAAGTCAGTGTGCGATTTGTGCTTTTACCAGTGGGGGTGGGGGGGGGGGGTGGGGGGATGTCTTATGGGGTTAGTATAAATTATACATGTTACTAGCCTGGACCGTAGCGTTACCGCCCGCATCTCGTGGTCGTGCGGTAGCGTTCTCGCTTCCCACGCCCGGGTTCACGGGTTCGATTCCCGGCGGGGTCAGGGATTTTCTCTGCCTCGTGATGGCTGGGTGTTGTGTGCTGTCCTTAGGTTAGTTAGGTTTAAGTAGTTCTAAGTTCTAGGGGACTTATGACCACAGCAGTTGAGTCCCATAGTGCTCAGAGCCATTTGAACCATATTTTTCGTGGCGTTACCCATGGTTAAACAGTTATTTATAAATAGATGTTAATGCCGAAACTCACTATTCATGCGTATGCACTATCAGAAAAGCCATCCCTTGTTGTATCTTTAAAAGTACATTATAGGTAAAGCTTATTTACAGAATCATCTACATACAGGTATACGAGGGGAATTCAAAAAGTAAAGGCACATTTGCGAAAAGCTGTACTTATTCTGATGATAGAAAACTGAAACATGCGTTATTTTTCTACGTAACCTCCCTGGACTTCAATGCAGTTTTCCCGACGTTTTACGAGTTTTCAGTAAATACGTTTCTCGGTTGCATCTGTAACCAATTTTGCACCGCAGCAATGACGTCTTCATCACTTTCAAATCTTCTTCCCTGTAGTGCTTCCGTTAAGGGTCAAAACATGTGAAAATCGCTTGGAGCCAGGTCTGGACTGTTTGGTGGATGTTCCAGCACCTCGAATCACAACTCCTTTATTGCGTCGGCTGTCCCTTTCGCAGAATGTGGGTGAGCGTTATCTTGCTGCAGGATGACACCTCTTCACAATTTTCCACGACGTTTGGATCTGATTGCAGGTTTTAGTTTCGTACGCAACACATCACATCCACCATACAATACAGACCTGGCTCTAAAGCCTCAGCCGGCCGCGGTGGCCGTGTGGTTCTGGCGCTGCAGTCCGGAACCGCGGGACTGCTACGGTCGCAGGTTCGAATCCTGCCTCGGGCATGGGTGTGTGTGATGTCCTTAGGTTAGTTAGGTTTAAGTAGTTCTAAGTTCTAGGGGACTTATGACCTAAGATGTTGAGTCCCATAGTGCTCAGAGCCATTTTTTTCTAAAGCCTCGTTTACGCTGGGGCGACGTCTTGCAACATTGTGGCATGCTATGGAAATGTGGCGTACGTCGTCTTGTCATTTAGTTCTAAATGTTTTGAAATGCTTAACTACTACATAACACTTTTTCAAAATTAATAAGCAAACTTATTAATAGTATTAATAGTAAACTTTCAGTGTTCGGCTCCACAAATTTGAATTATATGTAAAGTCTTACTCCAGTGAGTGGGAAATAAACATCCCAGGTTGGGATGCATAAACTAAAACCAGAGGAGGGGATGGTCTGATGCAGAGGGGGGGAAATCCCCCCCCCCATCCCCCCCTGCAAATCGCACACTGCCACAAGTGCATTCAATACAATGCCCTTCTGTGCTGCCAGGTCAAGTCGCCTTTCCTCTGTTGCACGATTTTAGTTGATTGTTTGTTCCACGGTCACTTATTTCAAAATTTGTGGTAAGGTTTTATGGGACCAAACTGCTGACGTCATCAGTCACTAATCTTACGCACTACTTAATCTAACTTAAACTAACTTACGCTAAGGACAACACACACACCCATATGCCGAAGGGAGGACTCGAACCTCCGACGGGAGGAGGGGGGGGGGGCGAGCCGCGCCGACCGTGACAAGACGCCCCAGACCACAGCGGCTAGCCCGCGCGGCTCACTTATTTCAAAATGACGTAGAAATACAGTGACAGCGGTATAGACAACCAACTATAATCGCTAAGCAGAGTAAAGGCGACTGGACCTAATGGGATACCTAAGCGATTACAGAAAGAGCATTCAAAAGAATTTGCTCCTCTCCAACAGCAGTGTACCGTACGTCGCTGGAGGAGCGAAGCGTTCCAAATGATTGGAAAAAGGCGGAGGTCATTCCCGTTTTCAAGAAGGGTCATCAAACAGATGCACACAACTGTAGGGATACAGTGGGATGTGACGCCTCCTATTGCTGCCCACCGGCACTTCCACGATCAGCGGAAGTGTAATGCACTTTTTCTATGCCCAGCCAGTATTCTTCAGCTTGTCAAGATACGTGAAAGAGAGGCGACACAACACTACCCGTTATTGCAGTCAATATTTATTGATTATGTCCGCTTCTTGCTCTAATTTCAGACTCTTTCGTTTACAAGTTTTGATTCAAATTATTACTATCGGCTAGTGGCGTTGTTTAGCAGTTGCCGCCAAAGATGTTCATTGACAGTCACCATACGCCCGATTCGCGTTTCAAAATAAATTGATATCTTTGATTTGCGTAGCACATGCACACCGAATTACTTCTTTCAAAAATCACAGGGTTCATTTAATACAGTACGATGTTTGGACCGTTGAAAATTATTCCCGCTAGTATTCATGTGGAATGAACTATTATTGTTATTATTATTGTCCAGAGATAATCCAATACGCGGCTCACTTCTCGTGATACACAGATCGAAATCTTAGAACACTATAGCTTTTCCTTCAATCGATTTTCATTAACACAGTTTCTTTGATATGATACAGTGCTATGAATGGTCACACTTTAGCCAGATAATAAACGTCCAAACAGGGTCCATAACCGAAAGTCAAGTTGTGACGCGATGTTTGAATAGTAGCTTTGGCAACAACTGAAGCTCTTAAATTGGAATTAATGATATCGATCCTTTATGGACTGAGATGATCGCTGGATGTTAGCGTTATCTCAGTTATGGCAGTTTTCGTACTTTTGACAATAAATGAAACGAACAGAAATTTACGTTTAACTATTCGGTCTTCCAATGAAGTTAACTATTTCACGCAGTGGTGCATGTCTTAAGAGACACGAATACTCAGGACTCAAACGCTAAAAGCTCGGACAGTAAAATCTCTAACACGACTCTTGCCAGGTGGTAGAAAATCGCAGACGCTAAAGACGTTAACAATTCGTGCGTTGGGTTTATGTAGCAGTTGTCAAACAAAAGGGACGTTCGTTAGAAACTCTTTGAATAAAGCCCCTTGCTACTTTGCATATAATACTCTATTCCATTGGCTCTTATTATTCTTTATTTAATTTTCTCTACTTTAAAGCGGGAATTCGTGATTTTATATGAAATATGGGAATTGTTCATGGCCAGTTCGAATAAATTTTAGTTTCAAAAAAGACCAGATATGTAACGAGGGGTTACAAAGGACATGAATTCACTTTTTACGTACCACTAATATTACATTTATGTGACCCAACTAAATCATTTTAAAATAAAAAATACATTTAAAACGCAAAATTTTACTGAAAATCACGAAAATGAACGAAGTGTCCATATAACTTTGTCCTCCCTTACAGCGATCAAACCTTTAATTCTCCTTAGTACATCCATAATTCATTTCTTCGGTATATTCTCCCATTCGTATGTCCTGTGCCACGCTCTTGACAAGTTCTTTCAGCATCCAGAACTTGTTTCTGTGTATACTTCCCTTTGCAGTTTCCTTCTTCAGTCCTTGCCAGGTATTTTCAATTGGGTTCATGTCTGGGAAGTTCCCTGGTCAGTCCAAAACATGAGTTCCAGTCTCATTAAAATACTTAGTCACAGATTTTGCCTTGTGGCATGATGCAGGATCGTCCACAAAGATGTAAATGTTGTCGGGAAACCGTTCCACTACCTGGGGAAAAGGCCGAGGTTCTAAATATGGCGTGTACTAATCTTGATGCTTCGTCCCTTTCACAATACAAAGATGTACTTTCCTTTGCTACTTATTACAAACCAAAACATTACTGACAGACGCTGGGCTCGTTGAATTATGCAACCTTCGTGGAACTTTTTATGGCCCCTGCTTCTCACAAATTCCGTTTTGTCTTGCAGAATTTGGGTATTTGTTTTGTCAAGAAGCAAACCTGAAATAAAATCGCATGTCACATTTCGAATCTCTGTTATCATAAAAGAAGGATTAGCATGATATTATAATTTATTTACCTTCTTCCAGGCGTCCCCGTCCAGTTATTGTACTTTTCGGCCCATTCCAGTCGTTTTGGGTTAAGTGTCCGTTTCTTGGCAGGACGACGGTGTCGTAACCCCACTTCTTAGAACCAGCACTACAGAGTGTCGGTGGATACAGGCACTCGACCATCCTCCAAAATGTTCCTAACCACGCGTATCGGTTTACTTCGGTTTTCCGCTACCATTCGTCTTATTTCTCCGTCTGTTCTAGGTGATGTAATGCGTTTTCGACTACAATTACCTTTCGACTGCGTTTGGAGATTTATTATTTTTCACTTTGTTGCTTATATCTCGAACTGTGGATTGTGAGACTCCTTCTGTATGAGCAATATCTCGCTGGATATATTGACAGTGTGACAAAACAGTCGATATTCTGGCCTTTTTCCGTGGAGTGAGTTTACCCATATCTGAAAACAGTCACAATGAAACCATTTTCAGAATTAAGGAACTCGTTAAGGTTTAAAACATGAATGCATTGCATAAGAATGTAACGAATTACATAAAATTTGATAATAATTGAAAAACTCACCCATCTTCTGAATATAATACGCTGTACGTCATAAAATAGTTCTGATAGTCATAACTATTCAGTATTTCAGCAAATATTGAAGTGACAGTCTAAATGTCATAAATTTGTCAAACAAACAATATAAGTTTACTTGCTATTCTACAGTGTTTGAGAAACAATACGACTCATGTATCATTGTTTAGTGTAGAGCAATTCCAAAGCAAACTTCAAAACTTCACGAACTACGAGGTGAGTGTATTAATTTGGCACCCCACTGTATATTGCTGACGTGGGCATGTTGCAGAACTTTAGAACATGTTTCACGGTCGTGTATTATGACATTTCTGGTGACTCCACAAACAACGAGCCTGTGAAACCAAGCTCGCTCTCTTCGTCCACGAAACGCAGAAGTCAGTAGGTACCGGCGACCACGCTGACGCCTTGGTCCTTAATATCCAGGAGGCGTTCGACACAGTTCTCCACTGTCGTCTAATGAACAAAATACGAGCTTACGAGATATCACACCAGCTTGGTAATTGGACTGAAGAGTTCGTAACAAACGGAAGATAGTACATCATCCTTAAGAGAGAGAAATCTTCAGGCTAAAAGCAACTTCGCGTGCACCCCAAGAGCGTGCTATCACTTCTTTTCACAATATATATGGTGTTCATAAGTTAATTATGTAAAATTAGCTTTAATTGCGAAAAACGTAAATAACTTGCACAAATGAAACTTCCTGGCAGATTAAAACTGTGTGCCCGACCGAGACTCGAACTCGGGACCTTTGCCTTTCGCGGGCAAGTGCTCTACCAACTGAGCTACCGAAGCACGACTCACGCCCGGTACTCCCAGCTTTACTTCTGCCAGTACCGGGCGTGAGTCGTGCTTCGGTAGCTCAGTTGGTAGAGCACTTGCCCGCGAAAGGCAAAGGTCCCGAGTTCGAGTCTCGGTCGAGCACACAGTTTTAATATGCCAGGAAGTTTCATATCAGCGCACACTCCGCTGCAGAGTGAAAATCTCATTCTGGGAACTTACACAAATGTTTGATACAGCACTAAATGCGTTATATCTTCAAGTTTTATTTACAGACGTTCAATTTGGCTACCTTTTGTAACACGACAAATGTCTGATATGCAATCAGTTTGCTGTCAAATCCCACGAAGCAAGTCATGACGTCTGGTGGCAACTGCTTGTGTTATCCGTTGTCGCAGCTCGTCGACGTTTCGCGGAAGCGGAGGAACAAACACTGTCTTTAATGTAACCACATACACAGAAGTCCTTTGTGATTAAATCAGGACATCATGGTTGCCAGAATATTGTTTCACCACTTCCAATCCAACTCGGCACATACATACGAAGAAAATACGCGACAACTTCACGATCATAATGTGGTGGCGTGTCATCTTGCTTCAAAATAAATTATCTGCCTGTATCCTGTTGTAACTGACTCATTAATGTTTAAGCATGTCTGTGTACCCGGACTACGAATTTAAGACTGCCAAACTTTCTCAACTGCTGCGTCAGAGACTGCTGGCCGACCCTGAGCCGACGTCCTATGTGATGCACAGCCAGCTTCGGCGAAACGATTGTATCAGTTAATAACGGTTTGAGGTGGTGGCTTGCGATATGTAGTCCGGAGTAGCCTCTGAACTTTGCTAGCGGATTTGGATTCACGAAACCATAAACAACGCTGTGCAGACTCTACACCGTTACACGACTCCACGATTACTGTTGGAATAACTCGTTCGCGCATGCCACCTAGCGAGAAAGTAGATAACTAAAAGTGTTAAGGCAGGAATAAAACTTGAAGATACAGGGTGATTCAAAAAGAATACCACAACTTTAGGAATTTAAAACTCTGCAACGACAAAAGGCAGAGCTAAGCACTATCTGTCGGCGAATTAAGGGAGCTATAAAGTTTCATTTAGTTGTACATTTGTTCGCCATTTCAGCCAATAAAGTTTTTGGTCCCTTTTTCTTCGAAGGTGCTACTGTAACTGGACTACAGTATCTGGAGATGTTAGAGAATTGGCTGTTCCCTCAGCTCGAACAAGAAGCACAACAATTCATATTTCAGCAGGATGGAGCGCCACCACATTGGCACTTATCTGTCCGTAACTACCTGAACGTCAACTACCCGAGGCGATGGATCGGCCGCCAGGCAGCCCGTGACAGAGCACTTCATCACTGGCCTCCAAGAAGCCCTGATCTTACCCCCTGCGATTTTTTCTTATGGGGGCATGTTAAGGATATGGTGTTTCGGCCACCTCTCCCAGCCACCATTGATGATTTGAAACGAGAAATAACAGCAGCTATCCAAACTGTTACGCCTGATATGCTACAGAGAGTATGGAACGAGTTGGAGTATCGGGTTGATATTGCTCGTGTGTCTGGAGGGGGCCATATTGAACATCTCTGAACTTGTTTTTGAGTGAAAAAAACCTTTTTAAATACTCTTTGTAATGATGTATAACAGAAGGTTATATTATGTTTCTTTCATTAAATACACATTTTTAAAGTTGTGGTATTCTTTTTGAATCACCCTGTATAATGCATTTAGTGCTGTATCAGACATTTCTGTGGATTATTTATCCTTTTCACAATCAAAGGATACTTTTGTATAACTAATTTATAAACAGTCTGTATTTATAAATGACCTGCTGGATTAACTCAGAAGTTGCATGAGGCTGTTCGTGGAACCTATTTTATGGTTTTCTCGAGCAGTGAGAACATAAAAAATAGAAGGAGTAGAGAGTCATGGGGGTCACACACGCAGGTATCACATTCAATACCTATTTAAACTCCCACAGAACCCGGAAATTGGAATAAATTCCTAAAACGCGCCTTGATAACCATGAAAAAACATAACTGGTGCAGTACTTTATTATTCAAATCATTATTGACACAGGTGTAGGTTTCCAAAAAAAACATCGTTTATGGTGGAGGAAATTAAAAAACTATAGTTTACTTTGAGGCCTAGTCTCAACTTGCTCTACTTAGTCATTTCAATCTTTATAGAAGTTTATTTTCACCTGAAGCAAACTGTACAATGCTATCATTACAACAAACTTGATTCAGAAAGGCTCCATTAACAAGATTTTTCTTTCTATTCTCATTTGATAGAAAAGAAACTCCTAGCCTCGCTCCTCTTTCAGTTATTAATTTTCTACTGACCACGAGGTCACTGGAGACACAGAACACACGCTCGGACAAGAAAAGGATGGAGAAGGAAATTTGCCATATCCACATCCTTGTAAATATCCAATTTAACTTACGCAATTTGAGCGACTGTGAACAAACGGTGGCAGTATAGAGAAGATGGTTGAGTCAGAAGCAATTGATCTGTACAGATGAAAGGTGAATGTTATCCAAGATACATATAATTAAAATTGAAATAAATGTAAAAAGTTGGAATATAAAGAGTTTGAATGGATCTTTGCTTGAAATGCTAAATAAGATAGAAAAGTGTAGAGCTCGTAACTGTGCCCAACTAAAGAGTAATGAATGAACTATGTAGTGTGCAGAGCACGCTAGTCTAGAGAATTCAGCGAAACACTGTTGAACTTTGTGAGTTACGAACAAATACAAAATATTATGACTGGGGTTGCACATTTATGTGCCACGTAAAAAACAAAAACATTAATTTAAAGTCATTAATCTTATTAAACCAAAGGAAGCCATTACTGATTTTTGCAGTCGATAGTATTGGTTGGTGAGATTATCTTATTACAGACCAAATATTCCGGACATTGTGCTGTGCTGTGTATAGAATTTTGTATTTATTTAACATTTTCCTTACTGGCGTTCGGAATTTATTATCCAGTCTATCAGTTAAATTTGAAACTGCCGTCTGCATCTTATAACTGCCACATAGTGACATACGAAGCACGGTGGGAAAAGGTCAAAGGAAAAACGGCATCCAGCTCCAGCTTAGACGCCATGAAATTCTACAACTACATCTACATTTACATGACTACTCTGCAATTGACGCTCAGGTGCCTGGCAAAGGGTTCATCGAAACACTTTCGCGCTATTACTCTACCGTTTCACTTTGTAAAGAACGCGGGAGAAACGAACACTTAAATATTTCTATGCGAGCTCCGACTTCTTTTATTACATTGACAATTTCTCCTTAAATAAGTGTGTGAACGTTGGAGATTGAAATTTAGTGAAGATATCTCACCTCAACGAAAAAATTACCCCCCCCCCCCCCCATTTCCGCGTATCACTTCCGTGTCATTTACGCGTTGTAGTAAACCCACGTTTAAAGCTCTACACAAGTACGAAAAATTTTAGTGACATATTAGTCACCAAACCACTAGACAAGGGCCTCAAATTCAATATTCCATTGTAAATTACAAGGATTTTCTTCCAGATTTCAAGACAGTTTCACTGTTAAAAGCATCTCGCATGGGAGTTCGCGCTAAATTCTATAAAACTTCACCAAACTTGAAGATATTGCGTTCTTTTAAATTTAGCATGTTTCTTCGGTCGCTCCTGCAACAGTGTTAGGAATTGTTTTGTGTACCACGGTAGGTCAGTTCCATCTCTTATTAATTTATTTGGTATACGAGTAAATCTCTCCATTTGTGCCCTTCAGTATTTCTTTCAATTTAAGCCACATCTGATCTACCCTTTCATAGTTGGTTCAAAAAGAAAGAAGACTGTCTCGTACGAACGTGTCATGTGAATTTTTATCTGTTTTTCGAAACAGATGTATTTTGCATTAATTTGTTGTGGGTTCGGATGTTACGATATTCAGCTCGCTACAACGATCTTGTGGTCACTAATCTCTGTATCCGTCATGACGCTCCCTATTTGCTCGGGGTTATTTGCTGCTGAATGTTGAGTACGTTTTCTCAAACATTTACACTTCGAGTGCGTTCCAGAACTAATCGTTAAAAATTATTTCGTGACAAAGCATTTAATATAATTTCGGACGATTTTTTATTCATGCTACCGACTTTAAATGTGTATTTTCTTCAACATATCGAAGGTAAATTGAAGTCACCACCAACTTTAATTGTTGAAGTGTCAACGGCGGCTGTCCTACTTGCCATGACGATTTTATGGAAGTTTCGGCCATAAATGTGAACGAAATTGCGAATATGATAAGTGTACTCAATCTCTAAATTATCGATGTTATCATATTCTTCGTAAGACTGTTTTGAGTCCAGAGATGTTGCTCGGAGTAAGTCAGAGAGTAGCAGTAGCAGTGTGTGTTGGACAGTCTAGCAATGTAACTGGTTTAACAAGATGGAAGTTGGCCTGCTGTGTAGTGGAAGCAGCAGTACTGAAAGACATTGAGCAAATGAGATCATATTAATGTAAGAATGATAAATGCTAACTTGAAGGTAATCCAGTTTTTATATTTGTAATTGTGTAGCTTCTTATTGTTAGAACATTGCGTATGGTTGAAGTTTGTTGTAGAAATTTTGTCTTATAGTTGAAACAGTTGTCAAGGAAGGCAATTGCACATAGGAGAGATATTAAGGAATGTTTTGATAACTTATGTGTGAGAACTTTATGAGAAGGTGTATTTTTGTCATGGCTTAATGAAGCATAGTTAAACTTGGAGTCTTTGTTCTCCTTTATCAGTCTTTAGTTCCCCATTTTCGTTTTTCCTTCCATGGCTCTGTTTGCACACTTGCCTTGCACATCGCGAGTTGTGTACCGAGAAGCATTTTATGAAAATTGGTAAGATACCGACTTGCACTGCACATCTCAAGTACGGCAAATGAAATTTGATTTTGCACAGTCACATCATTATTCCCAATAACAACAAGTTGCAGAGCAGACGAGTGTTCCGTGCGCACAGATAGGCCAACAAATTTAATTTCCATCAAAGTTCATGTCCACTGTAAGGTCCAGTGATTGTCAGAGTATATTTGTGAAAATGGTGTTATATCAGTTCAAAGGCTGAATACCAGTAGAATATTTCAGTAAAGTGCTATCTTGTGAATTTTCAAAAACAGTTTTATCAGAAAGTCAGATGTGTTAACTTTTATGTTCATCTGCTGTGTAATTACAAAAACAGTTATGCTACAGTGATTGTCTGCAAAACTAAAGATAAAGATTAGCAGTATTCAGGGCCAACATTTTAACCTGAATCATTTTGTTTTGCAGTCAGATGGCATATGTAAATTTCATTGAAAACGAATTGTTTTCTCGCAGACGAACTGTTTGATGTACCGGCTAGTTTGTATTTCACATTATGTAGCATGAGCTCCATACATTTCCGTTCCACATTAAATTTACACATAGTTCTGTTGCCCTGCACCGAAATTTACGCCAATTCGCTTTCAAAATAAGTTTTACACATTTCTCAGATACAACTTGACACTTACGAGTACCAGTTTAAGTACATAAGACACCTATATCAAATGAGACTCAAGTCTTATTTCAGCTGTTCAGTAACTGCATCATCTGTGTCGGGAGGGACGGTAAAAGAATCAATAATTAACGTATGCCTTTTGTCAAATATAACTTCTACCCCTACCAACTAACAGAAACTATCTAATTCAATTTCGCTACAATACAGACTGTTCCTAACAGCTACAGTCAAGATACCACCAACTATGTTGTGCCTATCGTTTCTGGACACCGTCAGGTCCTTTGTAAAACTTTCGGGAGAACTCATTTCCGGGTTTAGCCATCTCTCAGTACCTATAAGGATTTGTATTTCAGTGCTTTCTGTTAGCGCCTGGACTTCTGGCTCTTTCCCAACACAGCTATGGCATTTTACTACTATTATACCTATAGTTCCATGGTCAACACTTGTCCTGTGTTTGACATACACCCGTTGAGACTGAAACCCTTTTTGTTCTTTCCCAAGACCCTCTAACCTAAAAACAATGTGTGGCATGCACTTCCACAGAGCCCCCACTACCCATGTAATCACCGTCTGTGTGTAATGGAATGCTGAATTATGAAGCGGGGCTGTATGCCCCACCACCCGATGGGCAAGTCAAGGAATCTAAAGCCTACATGCTCACAGAACTGTCTGAGTCTCTGATTCATACTCTTCAATCGGTTTAGTAACAAAGATCCAAAATCGATCCTATCGACGATCCAACAGATAGTGAGCTCTACCATCCTCTCACAAGCAAGAATGACTGTCTTTACTAATTCATGTAGCTACCCAAAACCAGAGAGAATTCCTTCCAATCCAAAGCAGCACACATCGTGAGTATCGACATTAGCCGCCACTAAGCCATTCATGGCATCCAGAAGGACCTGTCCCCCCCCCACCCTCCCCCGCCGCCCCCCACCCCCACCACCAGTATGCACACGAGTGCACACTGGATTTTTTCCCCTCCTTGGTAGCCTCCTGCTTGCTTAACATTGGAGCGCCCAACTGCAAATAGTCTCACCGTGACTGCCCGTATCTTGCAGGCTAACAGGCTTCCTCCAAAATAGGAAAAGCGGCTGCATCTGGCTCAGGATTTTCGTCAGCCCCAGATAGCACCTTCAGTCTGTTTGTCAGGTGGTCTGGAGAGGTCTTTCGCTGCTGCTGCACCTTGGGATAACCTCTCATTCGACCATGACTGACGTGTCAACCTCAGTGCAGGCAGTAACAGGGGCATCAACAGTAGTGGACCGATCGGGGGACACATGGGATGTGTTGCCCGTCTCTTGGATCTGTGCGAATGGTCCCCCACAATGATGCTCACTGGCAACACCCTCAAGCTGCTCGACCAAAGCCAGCACTGCCTGGAGCTGTAAGTGAAGAGCCACCAAGTCAGCCTACATCCGAGAACGACAATCACAATCCCTGTCCATACTAAAGATGGCTCAACTCTATGTTACATATTTATCAGAACGTAGGACTGTGCCTAGTAAGCACACAAACACACAATAAATCTAACAATTAAGCTAGCAACCACACAGATAGCTGAAAATAGGTTGCTGCTGTTCCGAACTCGTAAAAATAATTCACAGATGAACGCTTTACTCGCCTATTCTGTAGCGTGAACGGAAGCAGTCGCCTTGCTGACAGTCTAACCGACACTAACGTGTTTAAACCAAAACCAACACACACATGTGGCGATAGAAGCGGCAGTAATGTGTATTATACAGCTGCTAAATCGAAAGGCTGTCCCTAGTAAGCACAAAAACACGCAAAAAATTTAAGACTTAAACTATTAGCCACACAGGTATCTGAAAATAAGTCGTTCCTGTTAGGGTCTCGTAAAAATAACTCACAAACGAACGCTGTACTCGTCTGTGCTGTAGCAAGAACAGAAGCAGCCGCCTTGCTTATCCTAGACTCCATTCAAGTAAAATTGAAATAAAATCTGCAGAAACAAGTTATAGTGAAAAAAAAGGTGTGTGTGAGGCCGAAGTCGATTTACCTTTCCGTCAACAAGATAAAAAAAAGTATTAAGCATACTATATGAGTATAAATAACATCTTACCAGGAAAGTACTTGGACTCGAATAAACACAAATACACCATAATCGAGTGAGAAATAATGTAAAGGTCTCTTATTGCACTAGTGATACTCCCGCATCTGCAAGACTCTGCAGTCGTCCGTTAGAGACCTCTGCGTATGCCGTGCCGTATTGCACACTGACCTGCCGGTACGCCAGAAGGGACCAGTAGGGACGGTGCAGTGTGCCTCTGAAGTTGCGTTTTGTGACATTATTTGTGTATTGAAGCGTCCGATGGCTCGGCGATTGGTAATCAATCCTGCTAATGTATTGCGATTGGTTGAGATGAAGTTACGAAGAACCCTTTTTCGTGAAGATGGTATTGGTGTAGAAGACGAATCCTTCACATGTTTTCTGGTATATATTATAGTGCAGAAATATGAGCATAAGAAACAGATACTGTTGTAACACTGACACATAATGATGATGACAGGGATGATAATGACGAACAACTCATTACAAACGGTAGTGCTACGGCAAGTGCGGGAAGAGGCGATGGAAGCAGTGACAGTGAATACCAACCGTCTCCCAAGAAGAAGGTTAAAGTTGCAAGTATCATCACGGCGTTTGATGACAACACACTGGAGAATATGTACGATGATTATTACGTAAGAGGTTTCGACACATACGACAAGCTTCTGAAAAGATACCCTAAACTGCAGTCCAAAAGCAATATTAAAAACATACTAGATTACGTGGCAAAGAAAAGAGAAGGAAATACAGTTTTCAAAGGAAATCGTACACTGCTGTTCAAGGCCATCAAGGAGCGTGTAATGGCGAAATTCGATGAAGCGTGAGAATGCGGTTCCGCCGTTCATTATTGGTTGGTTGGTTGTTTCGGGGAAGGAGACCAGACAGCGAGGTCATCGGTCTCATCGGATTAGGGAAGGACGGGGAAGGAAGTCGGCCGTGCCCTTTGAAAGGAACCATCCCGGCATTTGCCTGGAGCGATTTAGGGAAATCACGGAAAACCTAAATCAGGATGGCCGGACGCGGGATTGAACCGTCGTCCTCCCGAATGCGAGTCCAGTGTCTAACCACTGCGCCACCTCGCTCGGTCATTATTGGTATTTACAACATTGGGCATTGGACGTAGCCAGAAATCTCGTGTGTACGAACTTTACAGCTTCACTAGGATTTATTACTAATTTGAAAAAGGAGTTTAGGATAACATCACGCCGTGTCATTATGCTCCAAGCACGAAAAGATAAGGATGACGAAGAAGAGCTGATTGAAAGAGCTCAAACGTTTGTTGCTGACGTCAATGAGCATATCACGAGAGAAAACATCGATATTAGTTCTGTATGGAACTGTGGTCAGAGTCAGTTCAACTGTGAACTTTCTTGTGACAACACTATCCATGAAAGGGGAGAGAAACACTGTCGCGATGTTGCAATCAGTTAACTGTGCAACACATAGTTACACGATCGATGTTGCTATATCAATGGACGGACGATTGGCAGACAAACTCTATATTTGCTTCCAAGAATCCAGTGGAAAGTTTGGACCCCACGTGTCAAGGGAAATAGAAACGCGGTGCCCTCCAAATCTCGTCGTCGATGCAAGTGTGAGTGAGAAGATGACGAAACAACATCTGAAGACTTTTTTTGTCAGTTTTGAATCCACATTTGTCGAGAAAGTCATTAGTAGTTTGTGAGTCCTGGTCTGGACATAAGGATGAACGAGTACTACTGGAAGCATCTGGCGGAAAACATGTAGATTTAAAAATCATTCCGCCTAAAACTACAAAATATGCACAACCTCCGGATGTGTATTTCTTCAGTCACTTTAAAATATATGCCAAGAGAATAACAGACTTCATTAAACTACGTTCCAGTAATATGCAGCCGAAATTGTACGACAGATTGTTTATCATGAATATGCATTCTGTCATTTACAATCAGTTATCTGCGGGAGTATACAGACCAATGCTCCGTTACGCGTGGCAGAACGCTGGCTACGATATTGGTAATCAGTGAACAACTTCAAAAGTGTCATTGACGTGGCGTTCAACACTGATGTTATAGAATGTGCAAATACGCCATGCGATCAACTTGCATTTATTCACTGTACGTTTTGCAGTCATTCGTATTGCTCGGAGCATTTTATTGACATTCCGCATTTACATTTATAGTTAAAATTGCTGCATTGCGTATGGCGTCTACAATTACATCTCAGTGATATCTAGAGCATGACTGCAGAGTTTTGCAGGAAAACGACACCCACCAGCACATTCAGAGGTACATAATGGTCTTGTAACCAAACGTTCATACAGATCTGTTTGTTCGAGCCCAAGTACTTTCCTGGTTAATAAGAGTAACATCGTAGTAAGAGTATAAATAACATATCTGTTTAGACAGTGTGGCCGGCCACAGTAAACGTTACACAGAAGGTACCTGATGCCTGAGACGGCTTGTTTACTGCCGTTCTGTAACTGGCTGTTGGATTGGGTAAAAGTAAAACTACAGTTAAATGATCTCTGTTACATTCTTTCGCAGCATAACAAATCTGCCACGGGCAGTCTGGTAATTAGTAAGTCGAATGTCTACCCTGTTGCATGCATTAATTTTAAGTGATCTTTTTTCATTATATCACCAGATAGTTTTATTTTCTATTCAACTGCCATTGTAATCCTACCAACTGGACTTTGGAATTGGATAAAAAATATACATCAAATATTTTTAGAGGTGGTTATATCTAGGATACCTTGTGATACTGCTTTCCGCTTCAAGATTCTGACCCAGCAGTGCGTTATTGGCAGGAAAACTGCGCGCTTCCCGGAATACACATCCTCCCTGCAGTGTCGCTGAAGTATAAGGAAGCGTTCTTCTCTTGTTACCCTGTAGCTCGCGGGCGTTGCGTCTGTGAAACCTGGCGCGGCCAAGAATCTACGTAACAAGCCTGCAATGCAAACGTTAAATTGCCGACTGGCTGCTAACTTCCTTCTCACATCCTCGTCGCTGTGACACTAAGGCAGAGACCGGGTACTGTTATGTGTACAGGACATGATGAGACTGTAGTTTCAGTTGGTATTTGCTTCTGGTCATCGAAAAGCTACTGTGGTGCAAATCTGTGCTTCGCTGTTCGTATAGTGTAAGTGATATAAACATTTCATTACATTTGGGTGTCACAAGTTTATCGCTAGAACTTCTTCCAATTCGGGTGGGATGATACAGCAACCAACGATAAACGTTTTGAAGAGATGAACTGTGTTGGCTGTAAAACAGGCTTTATTGTTTTATATTTTGCCAATAACGCGTTTCGCCCTGTTTAAGGCATCTTCAGATCGGCTGGCACAACAGGGTTTAAACACATAGCCATGCAAATGTCTTAGCAGGAATTAAAAACCGTTGTCGATATTTTAAGAACATTGCACGGTGCCCTGCGCTCAACACTATACTGTATTACATCGAGGCAACAAGCAACGTTCTTCGAGTGTCAACGGCGTTTGCCTGCTAAGACATTTGCATGACCTATGAGTTTAACAATTTTTGTGGCAGCGAATCTGAAGATGCCTTAAATAAAAACAAACCCATCATTGGCAAAATATAAAATAAAAAAGTCTGTTTTCGAGCCAAGACTATTTATCTTTCCAAAAAAAAGTTTATCGCTGTTCTTTAATGACGTGGTGAAACTATCTTACCACCAATTTCCTCAGAAATTGTCACCCTCATCACCCCATTCTCTTCACTCCCTCTTACTACACATGCGAGCCATGTTGTTCTATCTGTAGTACACACTATACTAAATTGCAAGGGAACCAGCCAGTGATTTAGACCGCAGACACGTAGCTCATTAGTCAATATTCCCTATCACGTTCACATAATCGGAAAAAGTCACCCCAGGACAAAATGTAAATGCCGTGTGGCTAGGGCCTCCCGGCGGGTAGGCCGTTCGCCTGGTGCAAGTCTTTCGAGTTGACGCCACTTCGTCGACTTGCGTGTCGATGGGGATGAAATGATGATGATAAGGACAACATAACACCCACTCCCTGAGCGGCGAAAATCTCCGACCCAGCCGGGAATGGAAAGAGCCCTCTTATTTCCGCATAACATTAGATATTCCACAATATACATATCTATTATATTAACAAAAAAACATCAGAACCCTTCAGAAATCAAGAAGGCGATAAATACGTATTAGCAAAAAGCTGGATGCGAAGTGGCAACCTTCCAGTTCACAGTCCGCATCTCTATATTCGTATACTATACTTCAGTTAACAGATCTCATATGAATCTACGATGTCCCAAATGCTTTAACCACTATGTATGATTTCCCGTCGTTTTATCACAATGTTCAGTCACATTAATGTGACCACCTCCCAAAGGCCTGAATAACCACATTTTGCAGCGAGCACCGCTGCGAGACGTGCAGGAAGAGAGTCAGTCAGGTTCTGAAAGGTACCGACAGTAATGTGGAGCCATACCGACCCCAGTCCGTGCTGCTGTGCTAGGTTTTTTGGTTAAGGATCCGTGGCGCGAACAGCCCGATCGAAGTGGTCCCACAGATTCTCGATTAGGTTTACATCCGGGGAGTTTGGTGGCAGTGTAGTGCCGTAAATTCGTCCTGGGGCTGTTGGAAGCATGCCTGCACACTGCGAGCAGTCTGACACGTTACATTGTCCTGCTGGCACATGCCAACGTGCCGAGGAAAAACAAACTGCTTGTAGGGATGGACATGGTCCCGAGCTATAGATGTGTTGATCCACCGTGCCCTCCAGAATCCAGAGAATGATCTGAAAACGTACCAAAGACCATAACGCTCCCTGCTCCGGCCTGGAGCCATTGCTTCCATACAGGCCAACGACTGTCTGTCCGATGGAGCATAAAGCGTGATTCATTTGAAGTGGCCACCTGTCATCACTCAGTGAATGTCCACCTACGGTACTGGTGCATAAATTCTAGCCGGCCGCGGTGGTCTAGCGGTTCTAGGCGCTCGGTCCGGAACCGCGCGACTGCTACGGTCGCAGGTTCGAATCCTGCCTCGGGCATGGATGTGTGTGATGTCCTTAGGTTAGTTAGGTTTAAGTAGTTCTAAGTTCTAGGGGACTGATGACCACAGATGTTAATTCCCATAGTGCTCAGAGCCATTTGAACCATTTTCGTTTCTAGCCTTCGTCGCTGATGAACAGCAGTCAGTAGGGATTCTTGAACCAGGCGCTTGCTACAGAGTCGCACATGTAGCAACGTTCGCTAAACATTCGTTGAGGAGGCACTGTTGGTAGCCCCATGGTTCAGTTGCTCAACAGTTGTACGTCTATTGGTTTGTACACGTCTCCGCAGTGGTCGTTTGCACCTGTCATCTACAGACCGTGGTGCATCACAGTTACCTCGGTGCCGGCTTTGCGTAGCGCGATTTTGCCATGTACTGTATTATTTAACCACGGCGGCATGCGAACTGTTTACAGACTTAGCTGTTTAGGAAATGCTTCCACACTTGTCCCGAAAGCCAATGATCATGCCCTTTTGGTTCCAATGGCTCTGAGCACTATGGGACTTAACAGCTATGGTCATCAGTCCCCTAGAATTTAGAACTACTTAAACCTAATTAACCTAAGGACATCACACAACACCCAGCCATCACGAGGCAGAGAAAATCCCTGACCCCGCCGGGAATCGAACCCGGGAACCCGGGCGCGGGAAGCGAGAACGCTACCGCACGACCACGAGCTGCGGACCATGCCCTTTTGGACGTCAGATATGACGCTCCGTTTCCGCATTACGACAACGACTACGCTGTTTTCCGCGTGCCTCTCGGAAGGGCTTTATACAGGGTGTTACAGAAAGGTACGGCCAAACTTTCAGGTAACATTCCTCACACACAAATAAAGAAAAGATGTTATGTCGACATGTCTCCGGAAACGCTTAATTTCCATGTTAGAGCTCATTTTAGTTTCGTCAGTATGTACTGTACTTCGTCGATTCACCGCCAGTTGGCCCAATTGAAGGGAAAAAAAAGGTTCAAATGGCTCTGAGCACTATGGGACTTAACATCTATGGTCATCAGTCCCCTAGAACTTAGAACTACTTAAACCTAACTAACCTAAGGACAGCACACAACACCCAGTCATCACGAGGCAGAGAAAATCCCTGACCCCGCCGGGAATCGAACCCGGGCGTGGGAAGCGAGAACGCTACCGCACGACCACGAGCTGCGGACCCAATTGAAGGAAGGTAATGTTGACTTCGGTGCTTGTGTTGACATGCGACTCATTGCTCTACAGTACTAGCATCAAGCACATCAGTACGTAGCATCAACAGGTTAGTGTTCATCACGAACGTGGTTTTGCAGTCAGTGCAATGTTTACAAATGCGGAGTTGGCAGATGCCCATATGATGTATGGATTAGCACGAGGCAATAGCCGTGGCGCGGTACGTTTGTATCGGGACAGATTTCCAGAACTAAGGTGTCCCGACAGGAAGACGTTCGAAGCAATTGATCAGCGTCTTAGGGAGCACGGAACATTCCAGCTTATGACTCGCGACTGGGGAAGACCTAGAACGACGAGGACACCTGCAATGGACGAGGCAATTATTCGTGCAGATGACGATAACCCTAATGTCAGCGTCAGAGAAGTTGCTGCTGTACAAGGTAACGTTGACCATGTCACTGTATGGAGAGTGCTACGGGAGAACCAGTTGTTTCCGTACCATGTACAGCGTGTGCAGGCACTATCAGCAGCTGATTGGCCTCCACAGGTACACTTCTGCGAATGGTTCATGCAACAATGTGTCAATCCTCATTTCAGTGCAAATGTTCTCTTTACGGATGAGGCTTCATTCCAACGTGATCAAATTGTAAATTTTCACAATCAACATGTGTGGGCTGACGAGAATCCGCACGCAATTGTGCAGTCACGTCATCAACACAGATTTTCTGTGAACGTTTGGGTAGGCATTGTTGGTGATGTCTTGATTGGGCCCCATGTTCTTCCACCTACGCTCAATGGAGCACGTTATCATGATTTCGTACGGGATACTCTACCTGTGCTGCTAGAACATGTGCTTTTACAAGTACGACACAACATGTGGTTCATGCACGTTGGAGCTCCTGCACATTTCAGTCGAAGTGTTCGTACGTTTCTCAACAACAAATTCGGTGGCCGATGGATTGGTAGAGGCGGACCAATTCCACGGCCTCCACGCTCTCCTGACCTCAACCCTCTTGACTTTCATTTATGGGGGCATTTGAAAGCTCTTGTCTACGCAACCCCGGTACCAAATGTAGAGACTCTTCGTGCTCGTATTGTGGACGGCTGTGATACAATACGCCATTCTCCAGGGCTGCATCAGCGCATCAGGGATTCCATGCGACGGAGGGTGGATGCATGTATCCTCGCTAACGGAGGACATTTTGAACATTTCCTGTAACAAAGTGTTTGAAGTCACGCTGGTACGGTCTGTTGCTGTGTGTTTCCATTCCTTGATTAATGTGATTTGAAGAGAAGTAATAAAATGAGCTCTAACATGGAAAGTAAGCGTTTCCGGACACATGTCCACATAACATATTTACTTTCTCTGTGTGTGAGGAATGTTTCCTGAAAGTTTGGCCGTACCTTTTTGTAACACCCTGTATACCCCACTGCTACTGCTGCTCCCGGCCTTCTATGAGTGGTCATTGCACGTTGATGCTGAACACAGGCGATGGTCACATCAATGTGACTTGACAGAGTAGAATAATTCGCCTCAAAAAATACCGGTTATCGAGAGAATCTCAATTACTTGGTGCTTTGAAACAGCATTACGTACTTCAACTGCAGACCACTTATTGCAGTATGGCGTCTGCTAAATTACGCTTGTGACGTAGAAAGCTGCCTTCCATCTCAATAGTCTCCGTTTCTCTCCACACTACAAAATTCGTGTCTGATTCCGCCTTTCACGCCTTGGAACCTCCCCTCAACGTGGAATTTCTTGTTGTGACATCACAAAAATCATCCAGCTCCCAATCCGCGTCTTCTTTCATTTTCCGTGTGAGGATTTCTTATCTGGTCTGAACGCACTTGCGACAGCGTACCTGTATTTCATCAGTATTTCATATGTAACGTCTTCGCCCTTCAAACATGTATGTAGACAGTATGTAATACAATAGTTCCCTTTATGCCTAGCTGTCCAGCTCTTAGTCTACTCTTTATAAAACAAAATTCCGCTTCAGTTGCCAGTAATTTACTTAATCTATTCCACGACCGTTTTCGAGGCTTAAAGCTTCATTTTCAGGTGCCACCAAATAATTATGGGAACATAAATGTGTGTCAGTCGGGCGTGTCAGTTATGTGGGATCACACCCACGTCAAAGAAACACATGGGAGCCTAAGACGAGCAACCACAGCGTTACCCTGGACAGCATAAGACTGAATTGTCTAGTGAGTGTGATCACCCATGACTGACTGGCCCGACCGCCACATAATTATGTGGTGGTACGTGAAGATGGAACTTTGTGCTTCAAAACGGGTCATGGGAAAAGTTAAGAAAAACAGTAGCAACTGAAGGGAATTTTTATTTTATAAATATGTTCCTCAGTTGCGGGTGTTGATCTGGTCAAATATTTTGTACATAATATAGTGGTTATCGTTGATGCCTCAAGACCGCGGGGCCGGCCGTGGTGGCCAAGCGGTTAAAGGCGCTACAGTCTGGAACCGCGCGGCCGCTACGGTCGCAGGTTCGAATCCTGCCTTGGGCATGGATGTGTGTGATGTCCTTAGGTTAGTTAGGTTTAAGTAGTTCTAAGTTCTAGGGGACTGATGACCTTAGAAGTTAAGTCCCATAGTGCTCAGAGCCATTTGAACCATTTCAAGACCGCGGGGCCTCGACTGTCTAACAAAACTGCTACCTTATGGACTTGTGGGAAGAGTATAAGAGGGCAAAACACGATAATAAATGTCGGGAGATCTTTCAGAGCTTCCTTCAGATCCCAGATCCCATTGGACGCCGCTGCCCCCCCTCCCCCCCCCCCCTCGCTCCCACAGGGACTCCTTTCGCAACCCATGACCGCCGCGCCGCCCACACACACAAATGCACACCATTTTCTTCGCTGCCATCGTTCTCCCTCACCCTCCCTCCCCCTCCTCTCCTCCCCTCCCCTAGCATACCATCATCAAAAAAATTTTATCTCTCCTCATTTAAAAGCGTATCTTGTGTTCTCAAGTGCATTGTGTCTTTTTCTTGGAAATTTGGAAATTTTTGGTAAGTTTCTTGGGACCAAACTGCCGAGGTCATCGGTCCCTAGGCTTACACAATACTTAACCTAACTTAAACTAACTTACGCTAAGGACAACACACACACTCATGCCCGAGGGAGGATTCGAACCTCCGACGGGGGGAGCCGCGCGAACCGCGGCAAGACGCCTCACACCACGGGCTGCACCACGCGGCTGTCTTTTCTTGTATGCAAACAGAACGCGTGGCGAAGCAAAGATCACTCATCATTGTAGGTTTTCAATGTACTTGAGTCCTTTTTTGTGTTCAGTTTTCTCACTGGTTTGAGTAGGCCCGCCACTATTTCATCTCCAGTCCCGGCCGGAGTGGCCGTGCGGTTCTAGGCGCTACAGTCCGGAACCGAGCGACCGCTACGGTCGCAAGTTCGAATCCTACCTCGGGCATGGCTGTGTGTGATGTCCATAGGTTAGTTAGGTTTACGTAGTTCTAGGTGCTAGGCGACTGATGACCTCAGAAGCTAAGTCGCATAGTGCTCAGAGCCATTTGAACCATTTTTCATTTCCAGTGCCAACCTTTTCGTCTCAGAGTAGCTCTTGCAACCTACGTCCTCAGTTATTTGGTGGATGTATTCCAACCTCTGTCTTCCTCTATAGCTTTTACCCTCTACAGCTCCCTCTAGAACCATGGAAGTAATTTGTGCTGTCTTGTCGGTGTTTACTATCTGTACCTTTCCTCGCCGATTCTGCGGAGAACCTCCTCATTCCTTACTTTATCAGTCCATCTAATTTTCGACAGTCTTCTGCAGCACCACATCTCATCTGCTCCAGTTCTCTTCTTTACCGATTTTCCCATAGTCCATGTTTCACTACCATTCAATGTTGTGCTGCAAACGTACAGTTTCAGAAATTTCTCCCTCAAATTAAGGCCTATGTTTGATATCAATAGAATTCTCTTGGTCAGACATGCCCTTTTTGACAGTGCTAGTCTCCTTTTTATGTTCTCCTTGCTCCGTCCGTTATGGGTTATTTCACTGCCTAGGCAGCATAATTCCTTAACTTCGTCTATTTCGTTACCACTAATTCTGATATTAAGTTTGTCGCTGTTGTCACTTCTGCTGCTTCTCATTACTTTCGTCTTTCTTCGATTTACTCTCAATACGTCTTCTGCACTCATTAGACTGTTCATTCCATTCAGCAAATTCTGTAATTCTTCTTTACTTTCATTAAGGGTAGCAATGTCATCAGCAAATTTTATCTCTCATTTTCTTTCGCCTTGAATCTTTCTTTTATTTCCGTCATCGTTTCTTGGATGTATAGATCGAATAATAGAGGCGAAAGATTACATCCCTCTCTTACACCCTTTTTAATCTGAGAATTTCATTCTTGGTCTTTCAGTGTTATCGTTCCCTCTTGGTTATTGTACGAGTACATATTATATATTACCCGTCCTTTCCTATACTTTACCCCTATTTTTTTCAGAATTGCGCATATGTTCCACCATTTTACATTGTCGAACGCTTTTCCCAAGTCGACGTACCCTATGAATTTATCTTGATTTTCTTCAGTTTTACTTTCATTATCAATCGCAATGTCAGAACTGCCTCTCTAGTGCTCTTACCTTTCCTAAACTCATCGTTATTTAGACATCCTGAATTTTCTTTTCAATTCATCTGAATATCTTTCTTATCAACAACTTGCATGCATGAGCTGTTAAGTTGACTGTGCGGTAATTCTCGCTCTTGTTGACTCTTGCAATCTTCGGAAATGTATGGATGATCTTTTTCCGAAAGTCTCATATTATATCGTCAGTTTCACACATTCTACACTTTCAAGAACAGTCTTTTTGTTGCTACCTGTACCCATTATTTTAGAAATTCCGATGGAATGTTATGTGTACCTACTGCCGTATTTGATCTTAAGTCTTCCAAAGCCCTTCTAAATTCCCTATCGACGCCTGTTTCCTCTTCTACCACATCACTAGACAAGTCCTTCCCCTCTTAGAGGCCTTCCATATACTTTTTTCACCCATCTGCTCTCTTCTCTGCATTTAACAGTGAATTTCCCACTGCACTCTTTAAGTTACCGTTCTTGCTTTTAATATCGCCAAAGATTGTTTTGACTTTACTGTATGCTGAGTCAGTCCTTCCGAAAACCATTTCTTTTCGATTTCATGACGTTCTTCATGCAGTCATTTCGCCTTAGCTTCCCTGCACTTCATATTTATTTCTTTCCTGAGTGACTTGTATTTCCTGAATTTCCCTGGACATTTTTGTACTTCCTTCTTCCGTCGATCAGCTGAACTGTTTCTTGTGTTGCCCGTGATTTATTCGCAGTTACCTTCTCTGATGGTATTTCTTTTCCTTCAAACATCTGTGACTGCCCTTTTAAGAGATGTCCATTCCTCTTGAACTGAACTGCCTACTGAGATATTCACTATCGCAGTATCTATAACCTCAGAGAACTTAAAGCGTATCTGTTCTTCCTTTAGAATTTCGGTGTCCGACATATTCGTACGAATGTAGTGTTTCTGTGCATAAACGTGCTCTCTCTCTCTCTCTCTCTCTTTCTCTCCCTCTTTCTCCCTTTCCCACTCAGTCTGTCTCGCTCTCTCTCTATCGATCTCTTAAAACTGATTAGTTTTTCGTCTAATTGTAATATGCCATATTCTCTCTCTATGTCGTTTTCGATAAATTCAGCTACCCGTCTGTATAAATTAAAAGTGCCGTTTTTTTCATAATTCTGTCTACATGTAACGTGCCAATACATATAACATCAGTATCACCTTAGCAGTTTATACCACAGTTACCACATGCTCTCCAACTATTTCTTCCATCTGGCCATGATGGTTGACATCTATTGCAATATCTTGCCGTATACATCGTACAAGAACGCAGTCTTCCTATGCTCTCCATGTCGGCTTTTTCTGCATTGGTAAAGCCCATCGTCCACTCACGACCTACTGCTTGGACCGTCACGCACTAACTGACTAGTAAATCGCAATGTCCTCTAGGAAGACACAAGCACACTGTAAGCAAACATAACATCGTACCTAGCAACTACGGAGGTCGAATAGCACAAAGAAGTGTTGCTGTGGAGACTTTGTACAATAAAACGTCTCGTAAACGACTCGCACTAGATTCATGCGACAACCACCACTGATATTCTTATGCACCCTACTTGTAGTTTGTTTATTGCGTTGTTCCATTTTAGAAAAATGCCTTTGATTATCCTCGTGGATGACCTCACACTCCTTTATTTAAGGTCAATTGCCAATTTTCGCACTATACAGATGTCTAAATCACTTTATAGTTGTGTTTGGTCTTCTGATGATTTTACTGGACGGTAAATGACAGCATCATCCGCAAACAATCTAAGAGGGTTGCTCAGATTGTCTCCTAAATCATTTATATAGATTAGGAACAAGAGAAGGCCTATAACACTTCCGTTTTACTCGATGACTTACGTTACTACGAATAGTGACCTTTCGATAGGAAATTACGAATCCAGTCACACAATTGAGACAATACTCCATACGCATTCAATCTGATTAGAAGCCACTTATGAGAAATGGTATGGAAAGGCTTCTGGAAACCTAGAAATAGGGATTCAGTTTGAGATCCCCTGTCCATAGTGCTTATTATTTCATGAGAATACAGAGGTAGTTGTGTTTCACAAACGGTATTTTCTGAATGCATGCTGACCGTGTGTGAACAGATCGTTTCCCTCGGGGTAAGTCATAATATTGGTACACAATATACGTTCCAAAATCCTATAGCAAATCGACGTCAGCGGTGTCGGTCTGCGGCTGCTCCTCGTCACCGGCTGCTGCTGTCGTCAACGAGTAAAAAATGGTCTGATGATGATCTGATAACAGACCGAAACCGGTCACCAAACGAAATATATACAGCTTACGTGTGTTCTAGACTGTATTAATGAAATAATTTTAATATAATTTCATTAATCGCTGTTCTCCTAAGGACAGTGTTTAAAAAATTCGAATTATTACATAATATTTAATGTAAAAAGTACATGAGAGGAACAATGGGTAACAAAATGTTGTTAGAGAGTTAAGCAGTTACAAATAACCGTAAGTAAAGATAGATAAAAATAAATAAGGTTGTTATATTACTGGTAAACAGCTGAGTAAAAACGAAAATAACTAGCCAGAGTTAAAACACACACAAATACATAAAAGTTATAAGCGAGTAAAATTAAATAAAACATTTATGTTGCTGGTAAATCCTTATGTAAATACGAAAATAATTTAGGCAACCAGTAATTAATAATACAGGTAAGTTGTGCTATCATTGCATTAGTTTTGTATTACGTTTCAGTGTGGTTTCAGAATATGAGTTAGAGACAGCTAGACTGTTAGGGTGAATATTTACTTAAACTTGAGGAGGAGGGTTACACTCAGTGTGTCTGCATTACATTCAGGGAGTTACACACAGTCTGAACACCCGAAAGTTCACCATTTATGTAATTACGTGTCTCGTTCTTTTTGTAATCATATGAAGTTTCAAACCTGTGACATCACTGGAAGTACGTGTTATTTCTGACTGGACGTCCACGCTCACGGATCCACTAAGAATACAGAGTACACTGAGGGGACAAAAGTCGTGGGTTAGAGACATGCACCTATACAGATGGTGGTAGTATTGCGTACACAAGGTATAAAAGGGCAGTGGACTGGCGGAGCTGTGATCTGTACTCAGGCGATTCATGTGAAAAGATTTCCAATGTTGTTATGGCCGCAAGACAGGAATTAACAGACTTAGAATGTGGGATGGTAGTTCGAGCTATACACTTGGGACATTTTATTTCGGACATTGCTAGAGAATTCAGTATTCTGAGATCCACAGTCTCGAAAGTGTACCGAGAATACCAAATTTCAGGCATTACCCCTCAGCAGGGCCAACGCAGTGGCCGATGGCCATCAGTTGACGGTTGACGGCAACGGCGTTTGAGTAAAGTTGTCAGTGCTAACGCACAAGCAACACTGCGTGAAGTAACAGCAGGAATCAATGTGGCACGTACGATGAACGTATCCGTTAGGACCGTGCGGCCAAATTTGGCGTTAATGGAAATGAAATTTGTGGTAAGGACCATGGGACCAAATTGCCGAGGTCATCGGTCCTTAGGCGTACGTTCTACTTAATCTAACTTAAACTAACTTAAGCTACATCTACATCTACATTTACGTGATTACTCTGCTCCTCACAATAAAGTGCCTGGCAGAGGGTTCAACGAACCACCTTCATGCTGTCTCTCTACCGTTCCACTCTCGAACGGCACGCGGGAAAAAACGAGCACTTACATTTTTCTGTGCGAGCCCTGGTTCCTCTCATTTTATCCTGATCATCATTTCTCCCTATGTAGATGGGTGCCAACAGAATGTTTTCGCAATCGCAGGAGAATAATTGGTGACTGAAATTTCATGAGAAGATCCCGTCGCAACGAAAAACGCCTTTGTTTTAATGATTTCCACTCCAATTCACGTATCATATCTGCGACACTATCTCCCCCATTTCGCGGTAATACAAAACGAGCTGCCCTTCTTTGTACTTTTTCGATGTCATCCGTCAGTCCCACCTGATGCGGATCCCACACCGCACAGAAATAGTCTAGAATAGGGCGGACAAGCGTAGTGTAAGCAGTCTCTTTGGTAGACCTGTTGCACCTTCTAAGTGTTCTGCCAATGAATCGCAGTCTTTGGTTTGCTCTACCCACAATATTATCTATGTGATCGTTCCAATTTAGGTTATTTGCAATTGTAATCCCTAAGTATTTAGTTGAATTTAAAGCCCTCAGATTTGTGTGACTTATCGCGTAATCGAAATTTAGCTGATTTCTTTTAGCACTCATGTGAATAACTTCGCACTTTTCTTTGGCTCTGAGCACTATGGGACTTAACATCTGTGGTCATCAGTCCCCTAGAACTTAGAACTACTTAAACCTAACTAACCTAAGGACATCACACACATCCATGCCCGAGGCAGGATTCGAACCTGCGACCGGAGCGGTCACGCGGTTCCAGACTGAAGCGTCTAGACCGCACGGCCACAGCGGCCGGCGCACTTTTCTTTATTAAGGGTCAATTGCCACTTTTCGCACCATGCAGATATCTTACCTAAATCATTTTGCAAGTCGTTTTGATCATCTGATAAGAAGGACAACACACACATGGGTGCCCGCGGGACGACTCGAACCTCCTACGGGGGAGCCAATTACCACACGGCTGCAATGATTCAAATGGCTCTGAGCACTATGGGACTCAACTGCTGAGGTCATTAGTCCCCTAGAACTTAGAACTAGTTAAACCTAACTAACCTAAGGACATCACAAACATCCATGCCCGAGGCAGGATTCGAACCTGCGACCGTAGCGGCCTTGCGGTTCCAGACTGCAGCGCCTTTAACCGCACGGCCACTTCGGCCGGCCCACACGGCTGCACCATGCGGCCCTGGCGTTAATGGGCTATGGCAGGAGACAAATGACGTAAGTGCCGTTGCTAACAGCGCTGCATCGGCTGCAACCCTCTCCTGGCCTCGTGACGATATCGGTCGGACCCTGGAAAACCGTGGCCTGGCCAGATGTAAGAGCTGATGCTATGGTTCGAGTGTGGCCCAACGAAACCATAGACCCAAGTTGTCAACAACGGACTGTGCAGATGGTGGGGATTCCTTAACGCCGCGCGGGATTAGCCGAGCGGTCTTGAGCGCTGCAGTCATGGACTGTGCGGCTGATCCCGGCGGAGATTCGAGTCCTCCCTCGGGCATGGGTGTGTGTGTTTGTCCTTAGGATAATTTAGGTTAAGTAGTGTGTAAGCTTAGGGACTGATGACCTTAGGAGTTATGTCCAATAAGAAAACAAAAAAAAAAAAAAAAAAAAGAAAAAAAAGATTCCTTAACGGTGTGGTCTGGGTTTATATAGAATGTACTGGGTCCTCTGGTCCGACTGAACCGATCATTGACTGGAAATCGTTATGTTCGGCAACTTGGTTACCATTTGCAACCAATCATGGATTTCATTTTCCGAAGCAACGATGGAATTCTTATAGATAGTCCCACCAGGCAGCAGTTGCTCCCGTTTTGTATGAAGAACATTCTAGACAATTCGAGTGAATGATTTGGCCGTCCAGATCGTCCGACATGAGTCCTATCGAACATTTGTGGGACCTAATCGTGAGGTCACCGGCAACACTTCCGCAGTTATGGGCGGATATAAAGGCAGCATGGGTCAATATTTCTGCAAGGGACTTCCAATGACTTGTTGAGTCCATGCCAAGTCGAGTTGCTGCACTTCGCTGGGCAAAATGAAGTCCGATACGATATTAGGAGGTATCCCACGACTTTTGTCACCTCAGTGCATGCGCCGTAAGCAACTGCGATGCTTATACAATGAGAGCGAACAGCGCCCCCGCAGCGACTGCTTGTCGCGGGGGTTCGAGGCGCACGCCTGCGCTGGACGGCTGGTAGCGGCCGTCCACATACGGAAGGCGGCGGGCGGCCCACTTCCGAGAAGCGCAGCCGGCAGCCATTGTTGTCGCGGCCGCGCAGACCGCAACTTCCATCCTGAGGCGTGCTGCGGCCGCGGCCGGGGCCGCCACTTCCTGGCTGCCGCCTAGCAACGGCGCGCCGACACTCCACTGTTAATCTGCCGGCGCTCACAACATAAAACGGTCTTTATTTTTTGGGAGTCCACTGTCGGTACGCAATCAATATATATATCGGGTGATCAAAAAGTCAGTGTAAATTTGAAAACTCAATAAATCACGGAATAATGTAGATAGAGAGGTACAAATTGACACACATGCTTGGAATGACATGGGGTTTTACTAGAAGCAAAAAAATACAAACGTTCAAAAATTGTCCGACAGATGGCGCTTCATCTGATCTGAACAGCAATAATTAGCATAACAAACTAAGACAAAGCAAAGATGATGTTCTTTACAGGAAATGTTCAATATGTCCACCATCATTCCTCAACAATAGCTGTAGTCGAGGAATAATGTTGTGTTATGGTGAGTCATTGGCATCGGATGTTGTCTTTCAGCATCCCTAGAGATGTCGGGCGATCACGATACACTTGCGACTTCAGGTAACCCCAAAGCCAATAATCGTACGGACTGAGGTCTGGCGACCTGGGAGGCCAAGCATGACGAAAGTGGCGGCTGAGCACACGATCATCACCAAACGACGCGCTCAAGATATCTTTCACGCGTCTAGCAATATGAGATGTTTTTTTTTTCGTTCTAATAAAACCCCATGTCATTCCAAGCATGTGTATCAATTTTTACCTCTCTATTTACATTATTCCGTGGTTTATTAAGTTTTCAAATTTATACTAACTTTTTGATCACCCGGTATATATATATATATATATATATATATATATATATATATATATATATATATATATATATATCCCTTGCGCCCACTTAGGGAGCGCGACGGAACTCATTTAGCAGTTTCCAGTTCTTTTACTCTCGATAATGTTTTATTCTTGTTCCGAAGTTCTTACGTCAATCGTGCACTTTTTTCGGCAGGCTTCTCAATAAATCTGTGTTCATGAGCTAGGGTTCTAAATTTCGCCAGTTCAGTAACTTCTCCCAGATACATAACTTTGTCTACTTGAGAGATTTTGCTGGATTTGGTGAACTGATTGGTGTATCTTTATCCGGTTCCCTCCATACAGTGCGTCATTTCGTACGAATTTCGGAGCCCAGTTCAGGTTGCTATTTCACGTAGTTTCTCCACGGACTGGACTGCTTCTTGTCTGATATCGGAAAGCATTGGAATGTCGTCCACAAATGCTAGACAATGAGGACGAATTTTATTTTGGTGAATTCTGTCACCTTCACTTTCATTTTGTCATTTCCTGAACACTTTTTTCAGGACTTAAATAAACAGTAAGGACTATAATCCAGGTGCCTCGTCTGGCCTCTGATTTCGAACGTCCAGGAAGTTTTCTCAAAAATTTTAAGTTTTGAGGTTTCAGTGGTCATGGTGTGTTTTATTACGTCCCTTGTGTTAACCTGGACTTTCTCTTGTATATAGCTCTCCGTCTTCAGGCCACAAGTGGCCCATCGGGACCATCCGAGCGCCGTGTCATCCTCAACTGAAGATGCAGATGGGAGGGGCGTGTGGTCAGCACACCACTCTCCCGGTCGTTATGATGGTTTTCTTTGACCGCAGCCGTTACTATTCGGTCGAGTAGCTCCTCAATTAGCATCACGAGGCTGAGTGCACCCCAAAAAATGGCAACAGCGCATGGCGGCCCATCTGGTCACCCATCCCAGTGCCGGCCACGCCCGACAGCGCTTAACTTCGGTGATCTGATGGAAACCGGTGCATCCACTGCTGCAAGGCCGTTGCCACTTCCTCTCATACGTTAAACAATATTCGTCTATACGGAATCAAGTGCCTCTATGAAATCAATATGCACGATTACTGTTTGTTTTATTTTGTGAATGCTGAGTTTGTTTATAAGGTTTAGGATTTGTTCTGCGCATGACCTCCTTTTACAAAGTACTGCCTAGTATTTTCCATTTACGTGGTCTGTGTTTTTCTAACTTACTAAGAAGGGCTTTAGAGACCATTTTATGGTGGACTGGAAGTAAGAAAATTTCTTCTTAGTTGTTTATATCTTTTCCGTCCCCTTTCTTATGAAGTGAGTGAACTAACGCACACTTATACAGATTTTTCGCACTACACCAGATTTCCTATATTTCTCAAAGAATCCGAGCCTGTTTGCCACCACCTATTCTGAACATTTTAACAATTATTCCGTCTTCCCCCGGTGCCTTGTCGCTTTTATTAAAGTTGCGAACTACTTGTTTGATTCCTTCCAATGTTGGGAGTGTTGAGTCAGGATCTACGGTTTCCGTTGTGGTTTGTTCATTTCGTCGTTTAAAGCATAAGCTAAGGGCTTGATTATTCAGTATTTCATCTTTAAATTTCTTATAGTAGTTCCTCGTGTTATTATTTTTTTAATTTTCTCAATTTATTGGAGTAATTACATTAATGTCCGCAGCTCGTGGTCGTGCGGTAGCGTTCTCGCTTCCCACGCCCGGGTTTCCGGGTTCGATTCCCGGCGGAGTCAGGGATTTTCTCTGCCTCGTGATGACTGGGTGTTGTGTGCTGTCCTTAGGTTAGTTAGGTTTAAGTAGTTCTAAGTTCTGGGGGACTGATGACCACAGATGTTAAGTCCCATAGTGCTCAGAGCCATTTGAACCATTTTTTGAATTACATTAATATTTCCTTACAGATGTTTCAAAACTAATTTTGATATTCAGTTCACGAGCCTAAATAGTTCAAATGGCTCTGTGCACTATGGGACTTAACATCTGAGGTCATCAGTCCCCTACAACTTAGAACTACTTAAACCTAACTAACCTAAGGACATCACACACATCCAGCCCCGAGGCAGAATTCGAACCTGCGACCGTAGCAGTCACGCGGTTCCAGACTGAAGCGCCTAGAACCGCTCGGTCACAACGGCTGGCTGTCGAGCCTAGATACTTTTGTTAGCAGATACGAGACGTGCCTCAAAAACAAAAGCGCCACCAGGTCATCGACCGTTTTTTTATTTGTCCTCCTCCTGCTGCGGAAACATTGCGGGAAGTGTGCCAACGTTAGCCCGACATCTTCAGATTCCCAACGAATACTCACGATGAAACTTCCTGGCAGATTAAAACTGTGTGCCCGACCGAGACTCGAACTCGGGACCTTTGCCTTTCGCGGGCAAGTGCTCTACCATCTGAGCTACCGAAGCACGACTCACGCCCGGTACTCACAGCTTTACTTCTGCCAGTATCTCGTCTCCTACCTTCCAAACTTTACAGAAGCTCTCCTGCGAACCTTGCAGGAGAGCTTCTGTAAAGTTTGGAAGGTAGGAGACGAGATACTGGCAGAAGTAAAGCTGTGAGTACCGGGCGTGAGTCGTGCTTCGGTAGCTCAGATGGTAGAGCACTTGCCCGCGAAAGGCAAAGGTCCCGAGTTCGAGTCTCGGTCGGGCACACAGTTTTAATCTGCCAGGAAGTTTCATATCAGCGCACACTCCGCTGCAGAGTGAAAATCTCATTCTGGAATACTCACGATACTTCTAACACTCGATTTTGGACTTCTAATACCTGACGATGTCACTTCGTAGCCTTATACATGAACTGAAAATCAAAATAAACTGTGGTACTGCTGTATGGAAATATTGACAGTTTTATGGGAATAAGAAGTATTTCTTCCTTATTCGTGGCATCACGGTGTATTCTCATATCAGACTGATGAGTGATAATCAGTGAAGTATCAACTTCTTGCGACACATCCTTTTTTACTGAACCAGACACCATTCGTCATTGTTATACAAATTTCAAAGATTTTTTCTGAAAATGTTATACGGTATTACTCTATCTACTTGCTTTCAGATGCTGAACAGGTTCGTTCGCTGAGTGTTTTGCGTACAAGGAACGCTTGGTTCGCAATGTCTCATTACAGAGTAATTCGTCTCCTTTGTTATTCCAGTTACCTTACACTGAGAATATATTGGCAAAATTAGAATTGCTTATAACACGGAATGTCTGTCTTGGTTATAGAAATGACGTTAGTATTCACAAAGGGCTCTCGCTGATGACAACAGAGAAATTTGTACCTTCATCATTTCGCCCCAAGGCTTGATATTCGACAATGAACAGAAAATAATAACACCTTAGATTGGCATTGAAGTTAGCCACTCAGGCCGTTCCGCGCTCAAATTCAAGCGGCCCGCCAGAGGCGGTGTCACCAAATGTGTATTTCGTTTGGTTTCCGAAAACTGAACAAGAGAGTAACAGAAAAATTGAACGTGAGAAGATAGTAAGGATCGAACTAGAGCCAAAAACTGAGCATTCTCGTGCGCTATCACCTACGCTATGAGAACAAGTGTCACTAATAGTATTCGGCAGGCCGCTTGTATTCGCGCACGACGGCCTAATTGACTAATTTAATAATCATCTAAGGTGCAACGTATCGAACTTTTTTCTTGACGATTGTTTCTCAGCAGAACCTACCCTGCAACATCTTTGCAAACTTTTCAGCCTGTATCTTACCACTTGTGTGCGCACTATGGCCAGTTTTCCACGAGGAAACTAACTCAACATGTATGAATTGTTGCGTGCAACGAACTCTGTTGAAAACAAAGGCAAGGGTACACTGAAAAGTACATTAAGCCTGAAGCCGTAGAGATGGGAGAGCATCACGATTTCACTAACACACATTCTGTGTTTGCTCACATTCTCTCTTGAGCGCAGATATTACCACTGATAAATAGTCACGAAGGTAAGTGAAATAAGAAACAGAACCAATTACTTTGTACACATGATCATTCACTAATGGCTAATGGATACCTAGACTTTCTTGATCAAAACTTTCAACCATCAACACATCAACGCCAATCAGCCTCCGTCAGCTTAGCGCTAGATTTCGCCCTCACCAATCTCGTAACTTATGGATATTGTTTATAGTGTAGAAGACTATCTTAAAAATAACTGTTTTAGAATAGCGCGTAAGACAACGTCGTCATTATACTCGTTGCACGATTTAATTACCAATAGAAATAATAATACTAGAAGTGTGTGTGTGTGTGTTTGTGTGACAGAGAGAAACGAACACAGATATGGGCGGAGATAAAGAGTGAGGCAATGTGTGTTGGTGACTGGATTATGTCCAAAGATGAGTGGAATATGGGTAGTCAGCTGAAACGCACAAACAGATCGAGTAATAGACACATTCAGGGATTGCACAAAAATGTTGAAACACCGGGAGAGAGATGCATGTTTGTACATAAATACAGATGCTAGTCAAGACTGCAGGTTGTGCTGTTGTAATTGACAAGGTTCAAATGGCTCTAAACACTATGAGACTTAACATCTGAGGTCATCAGTCCCCTAGACTTAGAACTACTTAAACCTAACTAACCTAAGGACATCACATACATCCATGCCCGAGACAGGATTCTAACCTGCGACCGTAGCAGCAGCGTGGTTCCGGACTGAAGCGCCTAGAACCGCTCGGCCACAGCGGCCGGCTCGAAGTAGTTCCCATCCGCACGTACACACCGGTCCCAGCGCTTCTTCCACTGGTCAAATGTTCTCTGGAAGTCCTGCTCTTTGAGGGTGTTTATCACCGCCAGCGATGTTCTTGAATCCTCTCTATAGTGTCGAACCGACGGCCTTTCAACTTGAAAGGGCACGGCCGACTTCCTTCCCTAACCCGATGAGACCGATGACCTCGCTGTTTGGTCTCTTCCCCCAAACAACCCAACCCAACCCCTTTCAACTTGAGTATCAGTTTTGGGAATAGCTCGAAGTCGCAAGATGCCAAATCCGCCGAGTACGTTTGGTGGGGTACAACCGCCATGTTGTTTTTTGCCAAAAAGGTCCTGGTGAACAAGGACGTGTGACAGGGCGCGTTGTAGTGGTGCAACAGCCAGTTCCCTTGACGCTTAAGTTCGGGCCGCCCCCCGTCGCCGCACGTTTTCATGGAGCCGTCGCAAAACGTCACAGTAGTACGCGGAATTCACTGTTTGGTTGGGTGGGACGAATTCTTTGTGCACAGTTCCCTTGGTGTCAAAGAAAACAATTATTATGCTCTTCACCTTGCTCTTCACATGTCTCGCTTTTTTGGGTCTTGGAGAGTACGGGCTCTTCCACTGGGACGATTGTTGCTTTGTCTCCGGGTCATAACCGTAAATCCAGCTCTCGTCGCCGGTGATAACCCGTGACACTTTTCCCGAGATTCGCACAGAATTTGATACACACGCGCTGTTCTGCTCGAGGATATATCGTAAAATCGTCACACACCAAACACAGAGTATTAGGGAAGTCACGTGGACACGCAACACGCCTTCCCAGCTGAATGCCACTACGCACACTGACTCATCAGATATGCAGCTCTCGCCACCTAGCGGTGCAAAGATCTACTCCTACTTTCCAGTCCCGAAAATTTTGGATTCCACCTCGTACGCTGCTTACGGAGAAAATATCATCCGATAAGTCACAGTACAGACGAAAGTGTTTTGAATGATCGTGACACACACTCACTGAAGAGGACTGTGACGAAAAAGAAGAGGACGACAGCTGCAAAAGTCACTGCAGAACTGAATGTCGCACTCGCGTACCCCGTCAGCATCAAAACAACACGAAGCGACTTTCATAAGGAGGGAATTTTGTGTCGAGCTGGAATTCTAGAAACCACACATTAGTCATGTAAATGCGCGTAACAGGAATACATGGTGCCGAAAGCAAAAAAAATAAATAAATAAATAAATAAATAAATAAATAAATAAAAAAACTGGTCTATGAAGGAATGGAAGATAGTCATTTGGTCTAATGAGTATTTTTTCACAGAGTTTCCAGCTTCTGGCACAGTTTACTTCCCAGAAGTGAAACATGGGGGGAGGAGTTCAGCGATGATATGGGCAGCCATATCGTGGCATTCCATAGGCCCCATGGCCACTCCGCAATGTCGCATTACTGCCAACGATTATACGACTATTTCGGCTGATCAGGTCGATTCCACGGTGTAGTGTTTGTTCCTCAGTGGTGATGGTTTGTTCCGGGATGACAGGGCCTCTGTTCACACAGCTCACATGGTCCATGACTGGTTTTGTGAGAATGAGTCAAAACTTTCCTGGGCACCACAGTCACCAGATCTCAATATCACTGAGCCTTCGTGGTCTACTCTGGAGATAAGGGTGTGTGATCGCTATCTATCTTCATCATCGATATCTGGACTACCACTATTTTGCGGCAAGAATGGTATAAGAATCCCTTGAAAACGATGGATGACCTGTCTTTATCTATTCCGAGACGACTGGAAGCTACACTACTGTCCATTAAAATTGCTACTCCACGAAGATGAGGTGCAACAGACGCGAAATTTAATCGACAGGAAGAATATGCTGTGATATGCAAATGATTAGCTTTTCAGAGCATTCACACAAGGTTGGCGCCAAATGGCGACACCTACAACGTGCTGACATGAGGAAAGTTTCCCACCGATTTCTCATACACAAACAGCAGTTGACCGGCGTTGCCTGGTCAAACGTTGTTGTGATGCCTCGTGTAAGGAGGAGAAATGCCTACCATCACGTTTCTGACTTTGATAAAGGTCGGATTGTAGCCTATCGCGATTGCGGTTTATCGTATCGCGACATTGCTGCTCGCGTTGGTCGAGATCCAATGACTGTTAGCAGAATATGTAATCGGTGGGTTTAGGAGGGTAATACGGAACGCCGTGCTGGATCCCAACAACCTCGTATCACTAGCAGTCGAGATGACAGGCATCTTATCCGCATGGCTGTAGCGGATCGTGCAGCCACGTCTCGATCCCTGAGTCAACAGATGGGGACGTTTGCAAGACAACAACCATCTGCACGAACAGTTCGACGACGTTTGCAGCAGCATTGACTATCAGCTCGGAGACCATGGCTGCGGTTACCCTTGACGCTGCGTCACAGACAGGAGCGACTGCGATGGTATACTCAACGACGAACCTGGGTGCACGAATGGCAAAACATTTTTTCGGATGAATCCAGATTCTGTTTACAGCGTCGTGATGGTCACATCCCTGTTTGTCGACATCGCGGTGAACGCACATTGAAAGCGTGTATTCGTCACCACCATACTGGCGTATCACCCGGCGTAGTGGTATGGGGTGCCATTGGTTACACGTCTCGGTCACCTCTTGTTCGCATTGACGGCACTTTGAACAGTGGACGTTACATTTCAGATCTGTTACGACCCGTGGCTCTACCCTTCATTCGATCACTGCGAAACCCTACATTTCAGCAGGATAATGAACGACCGCATGTTGTAGGTCCTGTACGGGCCTTTCTGGATACAGAAAATGTTCGACTGCTGCCCTGGCCAGCACATTCTCCAGATCTCTCACCAATTGAAAACGTCTGGTCAATGGTGGCCGAGCAACTGGCTCGTCACAATACGCCAGTCACTATTGCTGATGAACTGTGGTATCGTGTTGAAGCTGCATGGGCAGCTGGACCTGTACACGCCATCGAAGCTCTGTTTGACTCAATGCCCAGGTGCATCAAGGCCGTTATTACGGCCAGAGGTGGTTGTTCGGGGTACTGATTTCTCAGGATCTATGCACCCAAATTGCGTGAAAATGTAATCACATGTCAGTTCTAGTATTATATGTCCAATGAATACCCGTTTATTATCTGCATTTCTTCTTGGTGTAGCAATTTTAATCGCCACTACTGGCGATTAAAATTGCTACACCAAGAAGAAATGCAGATGATAAACGGGTATTCATTGGACATATAGTACTAGAACTGACATGTGATTACATTATGTAATGTATTTTGAATGCCAACGGGTTTCCTGCAGAGGCATGGCAATGTGTTGTGTTTTTGAAGTTTCCATGTTTTTTTCCAACTCCTGCAGTCCGCTGTAGTTCTCGAAATGAAACCAATACGAGATCAACAATTACGTAAGGCGGGGCTCTGCCGTATGGCAGCCGCAGACGATGCGCTCTGGTGCCGCACTTAACGGCACGGCGAGTTTGCCGTGGGTCCCGCCTTGATGGAACTTGGAGCATTCTTAACGCCTCCATCAACAGGTCGAGGGGAAGAGCGCTCCCCGGAGTAGGCCGTGCCCAGAAACGGAACCAGCGGGGGGCCGCTATCTGCGGGACACGTCCGTCCTCTCCGCTGGACAGGCAGCCCTTATCTGCGAGGCGACGCGGCCATATGGCTGTCCTAGAGGCACCGTTACGGTCGCGACGCGCTGCTGGGAACTCACATCCCAACCTATCGGCCCAACGGAAACGTTCCCTCTCGAGACCATCTTGTCTCATACAGAAGCAAACCCAAGCCGTATTCAAGCCCCAATGGCTTCAAATATTTCTGAAGTTTTACCACAAAAAAATCCCACTTGCATCACTTGTACATGTTCATCCGAATATATACAAGATGGTCATAACTAAACTGAAAAGCTTGCAAGGCAGGTTGTGCTGAGAAATTATTGTTAACAAAAAAATTAGATATGTTGCGCCGTTTACGAGTTAATTAGCAATGAAGTTACCCAATCAGGCCGTTGCGCGCGCTAATTCCATCGGCCCCTCAGATGTAGTCAGTGTTAGTTATTCTCATAAAGTAGATGACAGTGCGCGTGATTGCTCAACCTTTGGCTCGCGTTCGATCCTCACTACCGCCCCACGTCCAATTTCTGTATCGCTCTCTAGTTTGGTTTTGGGAAACCAAACGAAGAACACGCTCGGCGACACCGTTTCTGGCGGGCCGCTTGAATTTGTGCGTACAGCGACCTCATTGGCAAACTTCGTTGTTAATTAACTCTTAAACGGAGGAACTTATCGAAATTTTTTCTTAACAGTTTTTTCACAGCACCACCTACCCCTTACAAGCTTTTCAGAATGTTTATGAGCGCCCCGTATATGTATCACTAAAAATGGATGGACCCAGCATGGAATAATTTCAACTAAATTTGATACACATCAGGTAATTATCAGGGAACCATCACTACCCTGTCTTTGTGACAGGATCACGTGTGTGATGAAACTAGCACAAACGATAAGAAAAAACGGATTGGGAATCCACGAGTGTCCCGAACTAAATTTCAGGAAGCATCCTAGTGCGGTCTGATTTTACACAGCAATGTGAATATCATCTGTTAGTATATGTAGTTTGTGCTTGTGTGTCGTAAGTGACAGTTACCGTTTTGAAACAATACATTAAAATAGATATGTGATTTTAGTACAGCATGTGCACTAAAGATAATATTTCTGTTTGAATTTTTTTCCTGTTGTTCTTTGAATTTGCGTAACGGTCTTGTAAAGAGAGGGTGAATAGGACTCGGACATTTAGAGCCTAGTTCTCACTCTAATGAAAAGAACTAGTTGTCTAATTTATTGTGTAAAACTTCATTTCTACAGTAATTGCGCCTCACCTTGCAATAGAGGGCCCATAGTCACTTTTTTTGCAAAAATTACTCATGCTAGAACTTGAATCAGATTTCTTCTGGACAGTGAGAAATGTAGTACGGAAAAAGAGATAGTAAAGGAGGTCCTCATCATCAAAAGTATTTGCAGCAGTCCACAGCAAGTTCTCAGGTCCTTTAACTGAGAAACGAAAAAGGGATACGTGTAAATGGAGCAGATCTAAACCGCTTTCGTTTTGGTGACGACAACTTTTTTCTGTTTTTTTTTTCTAACACACGTAAACGTCATAATAGATTAGAAGAACTTAGTAAAATAAGTTTAAGAATCAATTATACGCAGCCTGACAAAAAGGTGGAAGACGAATAAGAGGAAGAGGAAACAAAATGAAATTATACGAACTGAGAAGGTACGAGTATGTGATGTTATTTCAGTGCTTACAATATCGAGTAGAATCTACTGACAACTTGGCAGTACGAACCCACTTCTCAATATAATGTTTTCTCCCTCCAGCCCGGATCCATAGACCGATCCGGTTGGAAAAGCTGTGATACAGCCATTATATCCTCTCCTGAGGCAATGGTCCTTGATATCCTGGCACTAGGATGGGACTGACGTTCGAGCTGGACCCACACATATTCTATAAGGACTAGACCTGCAGATCTTGCTGGCCATGGGAGTACCTCACGCAGGCTGTTCATAGGGTTATGTGCTATCTTTGGACGGGCTTTGTCCTGTTACAAAACTTGCACCACGACACTGTCAAATAACAGTGAGCACATGAGGACACAGGAAGTTCATGACGTACTGCCATGCCGACAACCTTTCCTCAAGGCATGACGATGCCGTAGCCGATGCCCCCCCCACCCCCCCAACCATGTCATTAGAAGTAACACCGTTGTGCCTCTCCAAAACATTTGAAGAATGAGACCTCTCCCCAGGTCGTCACCATAGCCGTCGATGATGGTCATTCGAGGTAGTGCAGAGCTGCGAGTCTTCGCTGAACACAATGCAACGCCATTCAACCACTGTCTGTGCTTTCCAATAACGTGCAGCCATTTTAGTTGAGGTGTTAACTACAGCCTGCGCATGGGACGGTAGTTCCCTAGTCAGCTGCTGCTACCCTCCAATTAATGGTGCGGTATGACACTGGGTGTTACCGGGAGCGTGTTACTTCTTGGATGGCAGGCGTAGACACTTGGTGCACAGTAAGGCGATCCTCCCTCGTGGTGAGCACGCGTGGTCGAGCGTAACGTTGACGACAAGTATCAAATAATGTAGTTCATGAAATAAGTTCGTGGTTTGTGGAAAATAATTTGATGCTAAATCACAGTAAGATTCAGTTTTTACAGTTTCTAACTCACAATTCAACAAGAACTGATATTTTGATCAGACAGAATGGGCATATTATAAGCGAGACGGAACAGTTCAAGTTCCTAGGCGTTCGGATAGATAGTAAGCTGTTGTGGAAAGCCCATGTTCAGGATCTTGTTCAGAAACTAAATGCTGCTTTATTTACCATTAGAACAGTATCTGAAATAAGTGACAGTTCAACACGAAAAGTAGTCTACTTCACATATTTTCATACGCTTATGTCATATGGTATTATTTTTTGGGGTAATAGAAGAGATTCAAAAAGGGTATTTTTGGCTCAAAAACGGGCTGTTCGAGCTATATGTGGTGTAAATTCGAGAACCTCTTGTCGACCCCTATTCAATAGTCTGGGAATTCTGACATTGCCCTCACAGTATATATTTTCTTTAATGTCGTTTGTTGTTAGCAATATTAGCTTATTCCAAAGAGTTAGCAGCTTTCACTCAGTTAATACTAGGCAGAAATCAAATCTGCATGTGGAATGCACTTTCTTGACTCTTGTGCAGAAAGGAATGCACTATCCTGCTGCATCCATTTTCAATAAGCTATCACAAGAACTCAAAAATCTTAGCAGTAGCCCAAACACTTTTAAGTCTAAATTGAAGAGTTTCCTCATGGCTCACTCCTTCTATTCTGTCGAGGAGATCCTGGAAGAGCGGAAAAATTAAGCAAATTCCAGTGTTACATTGTTGATTTCCTTTATTTAAACTTACGAATTGTCGCCTGAATACGTTTCTTGTATTTCATTTTATCTGTTTCTTCTATCGTGTTGTAATTTTATATATTGACTCGTACCATGACCATGGAGACTTCTGCTTAATTTGGTCCCACGGAACAATAAATAAATAAATAAAATAAAAATAAACATGTCCTCGCGTTCCCATGCAGTCCAACATGGGGCCTCTGTCACATCCGATTCCTCGATAGATTCTGGATATTACACGATTCTACCACCCTGCAAATGGAGAGCCTCAATGATACCCTGTTCAAACTGTCAGGTGCTGCTGACGCTGTCTCACACAAGTATCTCCTTCACAGTGATCACTCAACAACTGACGTTGTTTACGCGTCTAGTATACCCTACCAGGTTTAAAAAGAACACTAAATAAGAACAACACTTATGTAGTCTGATGGCGGCTCTACCTGTCACAGAGAATTACAGTCATTTACATACCCGTCGACGGCTTAATACGTGTAAGAAGTTACACTGACATCCGATCATGTCTTCTGGATTCCTCTGTTTTTTCAGTCAGTGTAATAAGACTGAAAAGGGGTGCATCGAATGTCACGGAAAGAAAATGCTAAATCTATTTTAAGAATGGAGTCTTAAAATAAGTTTAAGAGTTTTCATGTTTAAGGGAGATCGACAGGAAAGAAAGTGAACAGAGGAGTGCGCGTAATATAGCCCGCTCGGCTAGCCGCGTTCCCGTGAGATCACCGAAGTTAAGTGTTGTCGGGCGTGGTCGGCACTGGGATGGGTGACCAGATGGGCCGCGAGCGGGAAGGCGTGCCGGTCCCCGGCATGAATCCGCCCGGCGGATTTGTGTCCAGATCCCGTGAGCCGGCAGAGTCTGTGGATGGCTTTTAATGCGGTTTTCCATCTGCCTCGGCGAATGCGTGCTGGTTCCCGTTTTTCCGCCTCAGTTACACTATGTCGGCTGCGCAAGCACTGTCTCCACGTACGCGTACATCTTAATTATTCTACTACGCAAACATTTGGGGCTACCCTCGTCTGGTGTGAGACGTTCCCGGGAGGGTCCACGGGGGGCCGAACCGCACAATAACCCTGGGTTCGTTGTAGGGCGGCGGAACAGCAAGTACCGTGGGTGAATGGGGACAAGTTTGTTTCCATACAACATATACAGCGCATACCCTCAATATTCACGCTGTTGTAGAGATATTTTTGTTACAAAACAAACCAAAAAATAAATGGCAGGTAAGAAATCAAGTTCAGTTACCCAGATACGAACCACTTATATCAAAAATTCAGAAAATACGCCTGACCAACAACTCACGCAATTCTGTCGCTGCAGTTCTGGTCCACCCTGTACACGAAGCAGCTTAGAAGTTTTCAAGAGAAAAATAGCATGAGCAGAGAAGTGTATTGACAAAACAGTAACGTTATTTATTTCTAATTTCTACTACCAGTCACTTTTTTATTTTATGTTTAATCGAACATAATACAACGCGTTTCGAACAAGGTTCTGTTCATCTTCAGGCGTTTATACATATATATACATACATACAGAGAAATGTTACTTAAAAAGAAACAGTCTTAAACTAGATTAATCTAGAACTCTTTGTCCATTGTTTGCTACTGTAGCGGCTGGTGTGACATTTGGGGGGGAGGAGGAGAAGGGCAGTGTATGGCTGGAAATCGAAATCAGTGATGTCTTCTGCTGGTTTCCTTCCTTGTGGTTGACTAAGTATGATATCACAGCCTGTATAGGAAACAGATAGATTTGTATCAGTTATATGTTACGAAAACACGGCTTTATAGGATGCAGATAGATTTGTATCAGTTATGTGTTACGAAAAATACTATTTTCGTAACACATAACCGATACAAATCTATCTGCATCCAATACAGGTTGTGATATCACACATAGTCAACCACAAGGAAGGAAACCAGCAGAAGACATCACTGATTTCGATTTCTAGCCATACACTGCCCTCCTCCCCCCCCCCCCCCCCAAATGGCACACCAGCCGCTACAGTAGCAAACAATGGACAAAGAGTTCTAGATTAATCTAGTTTAAGAGTGTTTCTTCTTTAGTAACATTTCTCTGTATGTATGTATATATGTATAAACGCCTGAAGATGAACAGAACGTGTTCAAAACGCGTTGTATCATGTTAGATTAAAAGTAAATTAAAAAAGTGGCTGGTAGCAGAAATTAGAAATAAATAATTATCCCACAGAGCCACGGTTACAAACATAGCCATTATGGCCGAAATTGAAACAGTAACGCTTTTTTTTTATTTCTAGTCTGAGAGAACCTTTTAATGAAAATAAACACACCCGCAAGAAAAAAGAGCGTTATCGGCCTGAATAAAGGCGCACTTTTACGATTTGGTGATCCTGCCACTTTATTTCATCACGACGGTAGAATAATAAAGCTATTTGGATTGTCACTTCCCTACGACGCGCGGCGCCAACTTCTGTCTTATCTCAGCCAGAGGCCGGCCGAGGGTACTCTTGATGGCGCCGATCGGGCGGCGTTAAACACCTCTAATCTGGCCACAATAGGGCGCGCTCTGCGTGCGTCACAGCGATGGGCCGCTGACCGGGACAGCCACACGCAGGCGACGGCACCAACACAGCGGCCGACCGCGGACAACACCTAGTAGCAGGGCGATCTGCCGCAGACACATCTCTTTGTTCTCACCTGTCCGTCTGATGCTTTTGTATTCCTAAAATACAGCGTTGTTTGGCCCGTGTTTTGCCTTTTAGCTCTGTCCCGCACGAATTTGTGGGTCAATTTGTAAAATTATTTTTGTTGGCTTGTTTTCACTTCTCTGGTTCATCCCCACGCGCGTCAGTCGTTAGCCTATACCTACAGGTGTGGCAGCATTTCGGATTCCAGTTGTTAGCGGTGTACTATTCTACAAAGAAAATCTAGTACTTTAATTCTCATTTATTGTTCAGTCTCAGTTGCACATTTTTAATTAAATTACATGTTTCGATGATTCTGGATCATCTACAGATCTAAGTAGTTGCGTCAGCAACCCATCTCCTCCACTCAGAACTTAACATCAGAGTTGCAACACCAAGGCAATATATGTCGTTGTTTTTCATTATACTGTTTAAATAAACGACGATATTAACATTTTCTTACAAAGAAGTGTAATAAACACAACTGTACACCGTTCTTTGTATTTCCTTCGAAATTGTGATGTTTATTTTGGAGCAAATAACATCTCTCACTCTGTTGGGAGTAAGTATTTTGCTTATATTTTATCAGTCACCTGCACAATCGTGGCGGTAGTAATACAGGGTTAAGAAATGCTAATTAAAATTCAATTTCATGTTAAAAAGTATTTATTGCAAGTGGGATGTTATTAGTTTTGCTTCTCAGATGCCAAATAGTAAATTTCTTTTGCCCGATAGGAAATAATTAGTACCTCGAACGAAACGTCAGACATCAGCTACTTGCCGCGCGGGATTAACCGAGCGGTCTAAGGCGCTGCAGTCACGGACTGTGCGGCTGGTCTCGGCGGAGGTTCGAGTCCTCCCTCGGGCATGGGTATTTGTGTGTTTGTCCTTAGGATAATTTAGGTTAAGTAGTGTGTAAGCTTAGGGACTGTGTAACACGTATGTTGTGCGGCAGCGATGCTGAGGCATTGTAGCATCTGTGACCAGAGAGTATGCGCTTGACCACGCGAGTGTTGCGAGCGGTTCTCAGTACTCTGTCAGTCGTTGCGAGTCTGTAGCTGTGTCTAGTGGAGAGAAGTACGCTAGTAGTCGTCATGCAGAGCGGTCGGTCAGTGGTGGCAGCCGAGTGGGGTTGCGTGATGTGGTGAGGCGACAACACTGGTCATGATGCTCAATGAGGTATACTGTTAATTAAGATAATCATCGCATAATGTAAAGCTTATTTTCAACAAGTGCCCCCAATAATAACTTTGATTTCAAAAAGCAATTTTACATAAAACTTTCATTTTTATTGAAGTAACTATTTCGTTCCACTTCCCTTAAACAAAAGTTTCAGTTCTCAATTAGATTACAAAAAAAAAGGAAATATTATTATTCGCAATGCAGTTGCTCCAAGCGGTGCGCAACAACAAGAGCAGAAATTTGACATGCAATTTTACTAAGGTAAGAAATTTATTCTAAATTCGCACAGGGCAAACACCGACATTTCGGTTTAATTGAGTTTAGGTTATCATTGCAGTTTCATTGTCATGGGATTATCGTTCATTATTTTATGGGAACTTGCACTTGAGTCAGATAGCGAGCTTTCATTTAATTGTCTTTGCCATTAATATTTTTGTGGGAGCTTACATTGGCTCTGGCCCCATTTCTAATAATTATTATCTTTCAAATTTCCGCGGGGAGCTTACACTTAGCTCTAGGTCCATTTGCATTAAGTATTGGCATTCAAATTTTTGTGGGGAGCTTACATTTAGCTCTGGCTCCATTTTCATTAAGTATTAGCTTTCAAATTTTTGTGGGGAGGTTACACTTGGCGACACCCAGTCCAGGATCGTATTTCGTGTGAATCTTTTGAAAAACAGTCAGATATCTGCTCTTATTGTTTAGATATAATTATAATTTGGCGCAACGCTTTTATTAATTTGTAACTTTCTTTCCTCAGATCATCGGCAATTCGTTGCTCTGTTGAATTTGTGTGTTGTTTTGCATTGTGATTATTTCTTTTGTGAATATTTGTGTTTATTGTGAAAATGCCGCGAAAGACTGTGAATAGTGTATCGCGAGGTATTTTGAATGAAATTACCGATTTAAACAACGTGACTGATAGTAATTCGGACACGCAGTGTAATAATGACAATCCTGCGTGCACCGACAATCAATGCTTTTCAACCACTAACGATGATTTTTGTCTTAATGATGAACAAACGAACTCGGTTATGTCCTCTGTTGATTTGACGACAATCGATGACGAGGGACGCTCTGTTGTAATGAGCGCTGCCCAGCCTAATACACCCGGTCTGGAAAATTCAACTAACGCACAGACAAATTTTTCGAATGAAAATGATCAATGTACGGAAAGTACGCCGGATTTATTTAATTCCGAAATAGTGAGTGACAATGTATATCCGACTGATAAACCTTTTTGCAAATTACAGAATGACCAAATGGTCACACAAAACGCGACAATTGTAGATACACCGTCAAACAGTACTGAGAATAGAGTAGGTAATGTCACCTTGGAGCAATTTATGGCAAGATTGCTACAACAGAATGAAAATCTCAAACAACAGTTAAATGAAAAATTAGACAAACAGAGTGAAGACAACAAACAATTTAAAGAGAATTTCAGACAACAGAGAGAAGATTCCAGACAGCTTAGTGAACAAATTAGAGCCGTTGCCGCGCAGTGTCATGATACCAAGGAACAGTTACGCGAAGAAATTGAGGCTTGTTCACGAAAAAGTAGCGAAGAAATTAAGTCTGTTGCTCAGGAATTAAAAGAAATGCAAACAGCTACAACCGAAACACTTAGAGCGGAAATCAGTACAGTCGCTAAACAATGCTCTGAAAAAGCTACACAATTACGCGACGAGTTTAAAACAATGACAGCAGAACTTTCGCGCACAGTGGATGAAAAGATTGATGCGAAGTTCGAACAACAGAACACACAGATTAACGAACGTCTTAGTCTTCACATACAGAACAGTGATACGCGTTTCCGCAAATTTATTGAAGATCAAAATCAAGTAAAACGTCAAGTCATGGAAACAATCACTGCTCAGAGACAGGAAGACAAACGTAAAATGTTTGCGAAGGCAAAAACGTATGTAGACAACAATATTGCTACAGTGTCGGATAAAATTAATACCATCGAACAGTCAAACACAGAATTACGTGACGAAATTTCTGATCTGAAATTGAAAACAGACACATACACAACCGACTTTCAAACAGTGACCGACAGATTCGAACAATTAGAATTAACACAGGATTCCGATGTTACAAAACTGAACGAAACTACAAGTAAATTGCAAAAACAGATTAAGGCCACTGACACTAAAACCGATGATCAGGTTAAAATACTGACTGAAAAATGTGATGAATTGGCCAGTCGTATTGATGTCATCGAAAGCACTAATGACAATAAATCAGACGATACTTCACCGGTTGCATTTAATCAAACACCGGAATTTCAAAATTTACAGCAGACAATTAATGAGATTGATTCGTCTAATAACACATTGCGTCGAAAACTGTCAAGTTTACAGCAAGAAGTAACAGAGATGAAAAACACTTCAGTTAATAACACAGCACAGCAGACACCACTTTTCGAACATTTGCCAGACTCGCGCAACGCGTATAATTTGGGTAATCTACAGAGAGTACGGGACTTAGATTCCGAACAACCACAGTTCAATAGATTCTATTACAATACTGAACCTGTTCCATCACACAGAGACGATAATTTCGATTACAAACATTTTCTGTCAGTGAGAAAGTTTAAAGTGTTTAAAAACGACAGAACACAGATTCACCCGCTAGATTGGATCCAACAATTTAGCTTTGCTTTTCCACCGACATTGCCTGTAACACAAAAGCTGAAATTTATTTGTAGCGCGTAATTGACCTCAGGGGATTCATTACGCTTTAATGAATATGTGCCGTAGCGAGCATAGGGCCCCGAGCTGTAGTAGTGCTGTTTCATCTTTAGTTTTCTGCACTGCTGCCTTCTCTTCTACTATCCTTTATATCTATCAAAACAGCTCTTTAACTATTGCTCTTCCTAGAATTAAGAAAAATGAGTAATGAGAACCCGATAAGACAAAATTTTACCGAATGTGACAATTTTCATTAGGCACTCCAAAAATGAGAACCACGAGAATTTTGATAACAGATAAAAATTGTAATCATCAGTATGTGTAAAATTATTAGTAACAGGAACCACATTTTTGTAACAATAGACGTTTTTCATCACAACAGCATGAAAGTCAGCCGCTTAGCATACGTAAACAACAATGTAGTCTACAAGGTCAACCAAGCTCTGATGTTTCGCCGCGTGCACGTATAGTCCCAGCTACAACAAATGGTAGCGTACAGCAGCAGGAATAACTACGTACAGAAACACACTATTTCAATTCCTATCGCAATGCGCCGTATAGAAGTGACTATTATGACAGACGTAAAATTAACGAGCACAATTTTCAGCGTACATTTCAGTACAGTCGATCTTTTCAGCAGCAAGAATGTCAGCAACGAGATATAATCATGAATGAAACAGACAATAGGTGTCATCTATAGCGTAACATGTCAGTAAGAAATAACAGAGCAGTTTAAATAGTCAAAATACCACAACATCGTCCCGTAAATAACAGCACGTATGACAGAATTTGACGAGACACAGTACAGGTAGCCTATTCCAGTAACGTAAACAATACTTTTGACACACAGAATTTTGTTCACGTGAATGTTATTTGAAACATGCTTTGTTGAATGCTCCACTTTTATCGCACCCAGATCTTACTAGAAATTTTTCCATTGCCACCGACAGTTCTAACACCGCTTTAGGCGTACATATTTTCCAGGAGATTGAAGAAGATGGCTCAATAGTAATTAAAAACATCGCATTTGCAAGCCGCATTTTGTCACCTGCTGAACGAAATTATTCCGTTACTGAACTAGAAACATTATGTGTTGTATGGGCTTTTACGAGATTTCGGCACTTTCTTTATGGCAGACATACCACCGTTTACACAGATCACAGAGCTATACAATTTTTACTTTCAGCTAAATTTACTCACGACAGATTGAGCAGATGGAAACTTTATTTACAGGAATTTAATTTTACGATTGTTCACATTCCCGGCACACAAAATGTTATAGCAGACGCACTTTCTCGTTCTCTCAGCAACAATCAACAAGACGTAGCAACCAACTTCTGCAAAGCAAATTTCAGCGTCATGTACATTCAACAAGTTGCATTTGAAAATTTTTTTTCATCGTCATTACAGGACATAGCACGAGAGCAAAGGAAAGACAATGTGTGGAAAGAAATTAAACACCTTTGGCAAGATAAGAATAATGTTACGATTAGAAACCACTACACTGTACGCAATGACATTCTGTTTCGCCGCTCTCATCCAGACAGTAACAATTGGTTATTATGCATTCCTGACGAACTGATTAACAAATTAATTTGGTATACTCATTTAAGCTACGCACATTACGGAGCTAGAAAATGTTTTCTTATACTGAGACAGAATTGTTACTTTACAAATATGGAAAAACGTATACGACGAGTTTTAGCGTCATGTAAAATTTGCCAGAAAGCTAAGTCAGACACCACTTCACACATTCCTCCATTATACCCCATTGTACCTGTTAAATTAAGACATATGGCCGCAGTAGACATTTTTGGTCCAATTCCGAGAACTAACAGAGGTTTTTGCTACATCTTTGTCGCTGTTGAACTCACTTCAAAATTTGTTACCTTCACTCCGTTACGCAAAGCTACTGCTAAAACTGTTTCGAAAGCATTTGTAAAGCATTTTCTATTTCATATAGGGCATGTGATGAAAGTAATTTCTGACAATGGATCACAATTTCGTTCTGTCATATGGACACGCATGTTACGAGCTAGAAACATTTCTCCGATTTATATATCCAAGTACCATGCTTCTTCGAATCCTTGTGAACGATTAATGAAAGAAATTGGTAAACTGTGTAGAATATACTGCCACAAAAGACATGCTAATTGGGACATACACATACACTCATTCCAAGATGTAATTAATTCCATTCCAAATGAATCCACTATGCTATCTCCGTATGTTATACTGAAAAACGTTGAACCACCAAACAAAATTAAAGAATTAGTAACATTTCCTACATCTCGTCGATTACGACACCACGAAATAATTGACATTGCGCTGAACAACATCAAACGTGCCGCAGAGCGCCGGAGAAGACAACAAAAACAGGTTTGTAGACGCCGAGACTTTCACGTTGGACAGAAGATATTAGTACGTACACACTATTTATCCAGCAAATTAAAAGGTAGGTGCAGTAAATTTGAACTTCTATACGCAGGTCCATATCGGATTCGCAGCATTCCTCACCCCAATGTTGTACACGTCGAAACTCTGAGAACCAGAAAATCGAAAGGCAACCATCATGTGTCAAACATTAAACCCTTTATCGAATGAAACCACTTTACGATGTAACATGCTATGAGGCCGTTTACACATTTTATGACCACTTATGTAATTATATTGACATTACTAATTACTGATGATTATCGTATTTTTTCTTGGCAAGTGCCCGGCAAGGTAAGGTTAGCAGGTCGCTTTTCTTGTCGTTACACATCAGACCGTGCATATTTTCCAGATGAACTTACACATTTTGTGACCACTTATGCAATTACATTTATGTGACTACCTATTGATGATTATCGTATTTTTTCTTGGCAAGTGCCCGGCAAGGTAAGGTTAGCAGGTCGCTCTTCTTGTCGTTACACACTAGACCGTGCATTTTTTCAGATGAACTTACGCATTTTATGAATAATTATGCAATTCTCTATAATGACGCATTAATTTTATCAAATTCTCTCTCCATTGAAGTCTTTAATTATCGCATCTATTAACTACACTACATATAAGCTGAACACAACGAATGTCACATTTTGTCTTTCTTATGTATGTACGATTGTTTTCATGTTTTGTTTGTATGCACTGTGAACTAGTTAAGGTATAACACACACCATTTGACTTTGACATTTTGCCTTGTGATATCTCAACATCATGACTGTTTTACATTTTCCTTTTTTGCTGCTGCATTACGATATTCTCTGTACACCTTTTGCCTTTAAACACTGTCTCTGTTTTGAGATATTACGTTTTCTGTCATGTTATGTTGTATGCTTAATTGAGTCACCATTAACCAGTCACTATTTAATGGGTATATGATTTAAATGCAAGACATTAATCTTTGTTCATCAATTTCAGAAATAAATGATGCGTACAGGAAATGAATTAAACAGAAGTGGGAATTTCACCTATGGAATAAACGAAAGAAGATGCAATAAGCTAATGAGGACGAGTAAATGGATCAGAATTAACAAGCATTAACCAGAATATATTATACACATCGCAGAATAGCAGTCTTAACTAATTTTTTCTTTCAGAATACAAAGCGATTGATGCAAGCTGTCAGACAGAACTACACATTTTAGTTTTAAGTGATGAAATATGCTAGGGATTAGGAATAGTTGTGTGATGAATAATGAAATGATTTTTGCAGATGATAATGAATGCTGAAGAAGAATAATGATGAAGAATATGGTACTATGAATAATGAAGTTTTTTCTCTTTACAGGTGATGATAGTGAAGTTATGATACTATGGATAATGAAGTTTTTTTCTTTACAGATGAGGATAATGTTGAAGTTATGAATTTATGCTATGTAGTTATTTAAGTATTTGTTGCAGTTTGCTTTGACAGCAGGTGTTATATTGCGTAATAGGATGACTGAAGATTTTGGAAAGGACAGTTATGGAACACATTTTTTATACACATTTCACTTCCTGTTAATTCGAAGTTCACTACTTTTCAGCATAGTCTGCGTTTCTTCTTTCAGCTCAATAATCCATTTTGTATTTTTTCCAGGAGAAGTTTTTCATGATACTTACTAAACTTGTTACTTATTATACCTGTTCTAGTAATTGCAATTTTATTTATTACCCATTTGTGTCTATCGTTATAAATGTGATCACATATACTACCTTGTGTCACAACCTTGGTACAGCTGACTCATGACGAATGACGTTACACATTTTTCATTTATATGAACAACCTAGAAGCAATTTTTTTTCCTCCTTTTTCTTCTTGCTTTCCCGTATAATTAGCTAAAGCAATGTATTGCTAGCACAAAAACAAAATGTATTACCAGTCTCATATAATGTCACTAATTTATGACATAATTCAATAATTGATGGCCACTGAGTGCCAATAATTAGTGTCACTTACTGAAATATGTATTAGTTATGCCATTAATTAGCTCTTGTTTTTAATAATGATTTTCGTAAATGGCCACTGAGTGCCAATAATTAGTGTCACATAATGAACTATGTATTAATTGTCATTAATTAGGTACTGTATTCAATTTTGAATTCATGTCTTTAATAATAGGCCACTGAGTGCCAATAATTACTTGTAAATATGTCACTTGAATGAGGAAAGATGTTTTGTAATACTCAATACTTGATGGCCACTGATTGCCACTCTTGTCTGTAAATTAATTAATGAACATTTTTCTGTAATACTACATTCATGGTACAGAAATGTTCAATAACTGAGCTATGTATGCTGCATACTACTTATGTAATCACCTATTAAGGCTTGTCTGTTAGTTGATGTCCTTTAACTTCTGAGCTAACTACCCTGAATTACTGTAATATCCATTTGTCCTATACATCCTCCTAATCATGGAGCACTATATTTGGTTTTTGCACTAATTCTACGTTGGTGTGCCGCTTCTTAAAAGCGTGGTGTTGACACGACATGCTGTCCACCACTGTAAGCGATGAAACTACTTATGTAATCACTAATCAAGAGAGCGTGGTGTTGACACGACATGCTGTCCGCCACCGTAAGCGATGAAGACGTTATTATGGTCCCACTGTTTGGTGTACCTGGTGTACTGCCAAATGATAGCATGGAATATGATTACGATGTTTCAGTATCTTGATACGCTGATAAATACTTCTGGGAACGGTCCTGCAGATTGTATCACTTAGTATTGTGATTCTGTGGAAAGATATGGACTTTCAGTGCAGCTGTGTGCAAACTAAAGTGCTACAACCATGATGCAATCCTTTCCTTTCCTATCCTAATAGTGAAAATCATTTTTTTTTTAACACCATTTATGTTCATGGCCTATACATTTTTTTCTCGATTTGTTGAACTCTAGTGCGAGTACACTTGTGTCACTTGTCGACATGATTTTTGCCATTTGTTGTCAAAATACTAAAGACATTTTCGATTTGTTTTGAAGTGCAGTATGTGTGCACTCTTGTCATCTATATTGTATATACTTTTTGTGATTTGATGATTTTTTTCTACTCTTGCGTTTATTTGTTATAAAAATGTTCAAAAGTTTTCAGTGCATGTGCACTTATGTGAATATGTTTTCAACTGAACTACAGTGCCTGTGCACTCTTCTCAATTTTCGATATGATTTGTGTTCATTCTGTATACCTTTTATGATTTATGTCATTTGTTACTCTTGTATATACATTTCGTTTTTTTACTGATATGTTCTCCACTGCAGTGCATGTGCACTCATGACACTTGTCAACATGATTTTTTTTTTTTTTGCCTGTTATGAAACTGCTAAAGAATTTTTTAGTGTGTGTACACTTTGTTATCTGTCAAATAATTTGTATATACATCTTTCCTGATTTGTTTTGTATTTATATTTTGTCTTGTCTGTAATGTTTTGTAATCGGTGCATGCGCACAACATTTTATTCATGTACTACATCTAAATATTTTGTAAATGTTAATTAATTAAATGAAAAATTTGTTACGATAGCAAGTCCAAATGACTCACCATCGCTGCCAAATTTTTTGCCTCCCAGTGGAGGGTTATGTAACACGTATGTTGTGCGGCAGCGATGCTGAGGCATTGTAGCATCTGTGACCAGAGAGTATGCGCTTGACCACGCGAGTGTTGCGAGCGGTTCTCAGTACTCTGTCAGTCGTTGCGAGTCTGTAGCTGTGTCTAGTGGAGAGAAGTACGCTAGTAGTCGTCATGCAGAGCGGTCGGTCAGTGGTGGCAGCCGAGTGGGGTTGCGTGATGTGGTGAGGCGACAACACTGGTCATGATGCTCAATGAGGTATACTGTTAATTAAGATAATCATCGCATAATGTAAAGCTTATTTTCAACAAGTGCCCCCAATAATAACTTTGATTTCAAAAAGCAATTTTACATAAAACTTTCATTTTTATTGAAGTAACTATTTCGTTCCACTTCCCTTAAACAAAAGTTTCAGTTCTCAATTAGATTACAAAAAAAAAGGAAATATTATTATTCGCAATGCAGTTGCTCCAAGCGGTGCGCAACAACAAGAGCAGAAATTTGACATGCAATTTTACTAAGGTAAGAAATTTATTCTAAATTCGCACAGGGCAAACACCGACATTTCGGTTTAATTGAGTTTAGGTTATCATTGCAGTTTCATTGTCATGGGATTATCGTTCATTATTTTATGGGAACTTGCACTTGAGTCAGATAGCGAGCTTTCATTTAATTGTCTTTGCCATTAATATTTTTGTGGGAGCTTACATTGGCTCTGGCCCCATTTCTAATAATTATTATCTTTCAAATTTCCGCGGGGAGCTTACACTTAGCTCTAGGTCCATTTGCATTAAGTATTGGCATTCAAATTTTTGTGGGGAGCTTACATTTAGCTCTGGCTCCATTTTCATTAAGTATTAGCTTTCAAATTTTTGTGGGGAGGTTACAACTGATGACCTTAGCAGTTAAGTCCCATAAGATTTCACACACATTTGAACATAAGTTATTTGTCTGAAGTTAACAGCGCTGCTATTGACTGTCATCACATTACAGGTGTCGGTGATTGATATGAAAAGAAACATCTTCAGAAGAGAGCACCACTTATGAAAGTTCTCTCAAAAGAGCAACGAATCCGAAACTTTTCTTGCTGTGCCAATATCATCATCGGTGAATCAATCTATTGGTGAATGTACACAACAATACATAATACCAAAACGGCCGCATGAAGTGGGTCGTCGGTCTTCTAAATCGGGGATGACACAGCTGCTGAGGTGGTTATGCGGAGAGGCAGCTGTTTCCAATACAGAGGAAACGGTGTTCAGAAGGGATAGGCTAAACACAGTTTGCGGTGGTGTGTTTGTTGCTGTTAAAAGTAGATTATCTTGTAGCGAAATTGAAGTAGGTAGTTCCTGTGAGTTAGTATGGGTAGAGGTCATTCTTGGTTACCGGAATAAAACAATAATTGGGTCCTTCCACCGACTTCCCATCTCAAATGATTCAATTGCAGAAAGGTTCAAAGAAAACTTGAGTTTAATTTCAAACACCTACCTGACTCATACGATAAGAGTTGGTGGCGACTTTAATTTACCTTCGATATGCTGGGGAAAATACGTGTTTAAATCCAGAGGTACACATAAAATGTCATCCGAAATTGTGCTAAACGCATTCTCTGAAAATTATTTCCAGAAATTAGATCATAAACCCATGGGAATAGTAAACGGTTGTGAAAACACACTTGAATTCTCACCTAATAACAAGCATCAAAAAGGATACAGGGATTAGTGAACACAGGGTTGTCGTAGATAAATTGAATATTGTAACCCTCAAATCCTCCAAAAATAAACGAAAAATATACCTATTCAAGAAATCAGATAAAAATTCACTTGACGCCTTCCTGAGAGACGATCTCCACTCCTTCCAAATTACCATTGTAAGTGTAGACCATATGTGGCTTGAATACAAATAAATAGTATCGAGAGCAGTTGAGAGATTCATGCCAAATAAATTAACAAACGATGGAGCTGATTCCCCTTGATACATAAATTGGGTCAGAACACTGCTGCAGAAACAACGCAAAAATCATGCCAAATTAAAACGAACGCAAAATCTCCATGATTGACGATCTTTTGCAGAAGCTCGAAATTTGGCACCGATTTCAATCCGAGATGCCTATAATAGTTTCCACAACGAAAGTTTGTCTCAAAACCTGGCAGAAAATCCAAAGAGATTCTGGTCGTACGTAAAGTATGCTAGCGGCAAGACACAATCAATGCCTTCTCTGCGCGATAGCAATGGAAATGCTATCGACGACAGTGCTACCAAAGCAGAGTTATTAAATACAGTTTTCAGAAATTCCTTCAACAAAGAAGAGGAAGTAAATATTCCAGAATTCGAATCAAGAACAGATGCCAACATGAAACACTTAAAAGTAGAGTAGTGCAGCAACTTAAGTCCCTTAACAAAAGCAAATCTTCCGGTCCAGAAGTCTACCAATTAGGTCCCTTATAGAGTATGCCGATGCAATAGCTCCATACTTAATCACATACAGCCGCTCGCTCGACGATAGATCTGTACTTAAAGACTGGAAAGATGCACAGGTCACACCAATATTCAAGAAAGATTGTAGGAGTAATTCACCAAATTACAGGCCCATACCATTAATGTCGATATGCAGGAAGATTTTGGAACATGTATTGTGTTCGAACATTATGAATTACCTGGAAAAGAACGTTATATTGATACACTGTCAATACGGATGTTGAATACATCGTTCTTGTGAAACACAACTATCTCTTTACTCACACGAAATGTTTAGTGCTATTGACAAGGGGATTCAAATTCATTCCGTATTTCTAGATTTCCAGAAGGCTTTTGACATTGTGTCACACAAGCAGCCTGTAGTGAAATTGAGTGCTTATGGGATATTGTCTCAGATATGTGACTGGGTTCGTGATTTCCTGTCAGCGAAGTCACACAATTCATAGTAACTGACGGAAAGTCATCGAGTAAACCAGAAGTGATTTTTGGCGTTCCCCAGGGTAGCTGCTGTTCCTTAACTATATAAACGATTTAGGAGACAAGCTGAGCAGCCGTATTACGTTATTTACAGATGATGCTCTCATTTATGGTCTAGTAAAGACATCAGGAGATCAAAACAATTTCCAAAACGATTTAGAAACGATATCTGTATGGTGCGAAAATTGCTAATTGACCGTAAATAATGAAAAGTATGAGGTCATCCACATGAGTGCTAGAAGAAATCTGCTAAACTTCGGTTACACGATAAATCAGTCAAGTCTAAAGGCTGTAAATTCTACTAAATACCTAGGAATTACAATTACGAACAAATTTAATTGGAAGAAAATGTTGTGGGGTAGGCAAACCAAAGACTGTGTTTTACTTGCAGAACACAGAAAATGTAACGGATCTACACAGAGATGGCCTAGACTACGTTTGTCCGGCCGGCCGAAGTGGCCGTGCGGTTAAAGGCGCTGCAGTCTGGAACCGCAAGACCGCTACGGTCGCAGGTTCGAATCCTGCCTCGGGCATGGATGTTTGTGATGTCCTTAGGTTAGTTAGGTTTAACTAGTTCTAAGTTCTAGGGGACTAATGACCTCAGCAGTTGAGTCCCATGGTGCTCAGAGCCATTTGAACCATTTTTTTTTTTTTTACGTTTGTCCGTCCTCTTTTGGAGTACTACTGTGCGGTCTGGGATCCTTATCAGATAGGGTTAATTAAGAACATCGAGAAAGTTCAAAGAAGAGCAGCACGTAGGATGTGAGGTCCGCCAGTTATGCAAAACACCGTTTTTCTTCAGTACCCAAACATGTTTCAGCACCACTGTGTCATCATCAGTGGATTTCCGTTTTATTTAATTTGTAATGTGAAACATTTTTACTAAATGATTACAAAATTATGTGGATATTTAGTTCAAACAATAGTTTGTTTCTTTTTGTTAATACCTTTACACTTGGTGTGTATGATTTTTCAGGACAACTTGTGTATTATTTATTCAAAAAAAATGTTCAAATGTGTGTGGATTTAACTGCTAAGGTCATCAGTCCCTAAGCTTACACACTACTTAACCTAAACTATCCTAAGGACAAACACACACACACCCATGCCCGAAGGAGGACTCGAACCTCTGCCGGGACTAGCCGTGTATTATTTATTACAGGTAGCTGATGCATCACTACACTTCACCATGATGCTGAGAATAAAAGGGCTTGCCACACGAAAACGTAAGTAAAAACGAATATAGGCGCGAGATATCGCGACAAACTAAATTTAAAAAATGGTTCAAATGGCTCTGAGCACTATGGGACTTAACATATATGGTCATCAGTCCCCTAGAACTTAGAACTACTTAAACCTAACTAACCTAAGGACATCACACAACACCCAGTGATCACGAGGCAGAGAAAATCCCTGACCCCGCTGGGAATCGAACCCGGGAACCCGGGCGCGGGAAACTAAATTACTCCCAACAAAATTTCTCATCAACATCGTTTGGTTGCAGACGACCATCCGTTCGGAACAATTGAAATGAGACTCGCCCGACCAAGCAACAAGTTTCTATTCATCAGCAGTCCAATATCGGTGTTGACGGAACCGGACGAGGCATAAAGCTTTGTGTCATGCAGTCATCAAAGGCACACGAGTAGACCTTCTGCTCCGAAAGCCCATATCGACGATGTTTCGTTGAGTGGTTCGCACGCTGGTATGGTGGCCAACGGAAGTGTTTAAACTCAGAAGAGTGTTCCTGGAGCCACTCGTAACAAATCTGGACGTGCGGGGTGTCACATTGCCCCGCTGGAATTGCCCAAGTCTGTCGAAATGCACAATGAACATGAATGGCCCAGAACTGAAATCTGCAGCGATTTACGGAGGGATTGCACTTCTGTCACGTTGAACGATTCTCTTCAGTCTTCGTTTCTCCCGTTCTTGCAGAATCTTTTTCCGACCGCAGCGATGTCGGAGATGTGATGTTTTACCTGATTCCTGATATTTACGGAACACTCGTGAAATGGTCGTACGGAAAAATCCCCATTCCATTGCTACCTCGGAGATGCTGTGACCCAGCGCTCATGCGCCGACTATAACACCACGTTCAAATTCACTTAAATCTTGATAAGCTGTCATTGTAGCAGCAGTAACCGATCTGACAACTGCGCCAAAGAGTTGTTTTCACATAGGCGTTGCCGACCGCAGCGCCGTATACAGCCTTTTTACATATCTCTGTATTTGAATACGCATGCCTATACCACTTTCTTTGGCGCTTCAGTGTATAAGAAGGCGGCTGCCGTGCAACATGGCACGATCTTGTGCGTTAATTAAAACGAGTGGTGAAGTATATCTTCTATACTAAAAATAAAACGATAAAATCGTCGTGTCCGTCTCTCTGTTTGAACATGCTAATCTCCAAAAGTACTAGCTGAATCTTCATGGGGTTTTTGCATGTAACTTGAGTATAGCTTTATTTCATCAAAATCGGACCACGGAATAAAGATACCTATACATATTATAAAAATTCATGTATGTATGTTTCACATCTCCTCCGATATAAGTGGTCCGATTTCAAAACATGTCACTTACTGTCTCGAAAGAATCGCTGTGGGGATGGGTACCACTTACCCATCAAATGGATGGGCTGGACGTGGACTAGAGGTGTAGGCCACGACGCGCGATTACCCAGATTTTATTCATCCCGTATTTGAGAATGAGAGCATTTGGCAATTTGCAAAAACTTTACATATGATTTAAAACATTTACGAAACTTTTTGTCGCTGACACCCCCCCCCCTCCCCCACCTCCACACAAAATGATGAAAGGAAACAGTTTATTGCTTACTACATTTTCGCCGCGCATTTTCGCATCAGGCAGGGCGTTTTAATTTATTTCCTATTTAATACTAACTGTATTCACGACGTATTTTCCAGACAGTGTTCACACATACCATGAATACACCTGAAAAATTATATCATTGTACGACACACAATTTAAGATATATGACGTCATAAACACTGAGCCGGCCGAGGTGGCCCAGCGGTTCTAGGCGCTACAGTCTGGAACCGCGCGACCGCTACGTTCGCAGGTTCGAATCCTGCCTCGGGCATGGATGTGTGTGATGTCCTTAGGTTAGTTAGGTTTAAGTAGTTCTAAGTTCTAGGGGACTGATGACCTCAGAAGTTAAGTCCCATAGTGCTCAGAGCCATTTGAACCATTTTGAACCATAAACACTGAGATGCGTGAAAAACTGTCGCACCATGCATGACGTTTAAATTTATTATTGTTAACCCCCTGAAACGATTTCAATGAAATCTGAGATAGGATGAACCCTGAGCAAGAATATAGGCTACCTTGGAATGTGTACAGTATAAGATACTTACTGATTTGAAGAATATTACGTGAATTAGGGAAAATATTTACTCTTTGGAAAAGCTATGGACTATTTGACTTTCGAATTTTTATCATATTTGAGAAAATGCTTTTATCGGTTGATATGTGCTACGTGATATGAGTCAAAGTAATGAATACAGTGCTTATACAATATCCACTGTGGTTAATAAATACTTCCACACTATATGTTGCATAACCAGACATTGCATAATGTATACACAGCTACTATGCACCCATACACTATTCGAGAAGGAGAGCACTGTAACCGCTCTCCGTCGATCTGCTGTCGTCAACTTCTCTGACGTAAGATATCGATATTGTTATATACTGTATATGTCCGACTTTTCATTATATACACACATCAGATGGAGCAGCCACAAACATCTTCACTTGAACGGTGACTAAATTTCGGGTTTCCTTAATAATAATTAATGTTGACATTTTGCACAGTCAATCACCTTTCATTTGTTGCTGCGTTACCGAAGACAAGATAGTTACCAACGTCTTTGGATTTTAGTTATTATTTCAACTTCCTGTTTCCGACGTTATTACTCATCCGCACTGTTTCTGATTCTGTATTATTTCTGTCCGACAGGAAATGAAATGTTAAATGGCTTTTAACTCACAATTTCCGCTTAGTAATGTTTTGTAATCGAACTTCCCATCATCCGGAGATACAATTTGCAGCTTGCCAATGATTATCGTGGACTACTACACACCCTATTGTGGTAATCACTTAAGTTTTTTATTAACAACATTTAATAATAATTAAATGATCATGAATGATTGCGTTTTGTCTATGGAGAAAGAGAGGGTTGATCTTACAATTACTCTCAGCAATTACGCCAACTAAAATATCCGTGATTTTTATAGTTCGTCACTCAAAGATGTTATTAGCAAGGACTATCATCCATTACTACGACACAGTCATTCACACTTCGTACGCTATTTCTTTCACAAAGCTAAGTGTCCAATTCCGTTCTTATATTCAATATAACGTACCTTCGTATAGTCCACAGATCCTATTATCGGTTATTCGGGTTGTAATAGAGTTTAATACTGAGTGCTACTTTCTCTCTCGCACACAATTCTTCAGACATTCTTAGTCGGTGACCTTACAGCAGAGATCTACCTAGACCTCAGTATAAGTTTCAACGTAAGTATGTCCCGTATAAATTAACTATAGTCACTTTTCTTGCAGTTTAACAGAAGTGCCCTGATCCCTTCTGTAGCATATCACACGGAAATTCCAGCCATATCGCACTCCGCAGCTACGTAGACTTATTCAGAACGCAAAAAACAAGACAGGAGAGCTGTTACGTCAGACGTGTTAAAAAAAATGTTCAAATGTGTGTGAAATCTAATGGGACTTAACTGCTAAGATCATCCGTCCGTAAGCTTACACACTATTTAACCTAAATTATCACTAAGGAGAAGCACACAGGACAGAGAGAGGAGCAGGAGGAGATGGACTAGTAGAAATGAGAAAAATACGTATCCGTGACACGCCGAGCACTCAGCTAAAATAGAAATAAATCTAAAGAAAGTAGACTGATAAGCGATTATTTTCTTACTGAACACGATGACGTGATTTTGCAAGCCTGCAACGGCGTTCAAACCCGCAAGCACAATATTCAAAATCACGACAAGCAATAGGAACATCACGTTCTCATTTCAATATTTTGAGGAAAGCAAAAACTATTTTATACTCCAGAAGAGGGTGACAACTTTGAACTCACAGCACAACGAAGTGAAAAGATAATGTACCGCCGTATAATCAGCTTCCATTCAACCACGTATGAGCAACCTATGAGCTTCTATTTTAATGCGCACAAGCACACGGCTCCATTCCTGCACGCGACCAAACGATGCCACTTTAACTAAGCTTCATCACGGCAAGTAAATTGAAATGGCGTCACTCACTTCGTTATTCAGTGAAGCATGGTCCACCACCAAGACAAAGGCGGTCTTCCTTCCAAGCCTAGACTCTTCCACACACAGCGCCATAGTCTACCATCCAACTGTACCCGAAACAGAGCGTTGAGCAAATAATCTTTCAAAACAAGAACGACCTCATGGGCTGCATCCCGCAAACAATTCCCTTTGGTCGCAAACGATCTGATTCCCCAAAGATGTAAAATTGCTTCATTGCCATGCAGAGAGGTTGCTGCAATCGAAACTGATTACAGCAGACTCGCGTTAAGTGTTACAAAGATAAAAACTGCGATTTACTAAATTCAAAATATAATGGGAAGAAATGAAAGTGGCGACTGAATGGGCAACTGTCAGTGAAAAATGCAGAACTTAAACTGCCGCCTTGCTAAAACGATGCCGAATTGGTGACGCTGGAGCAGCGTGCTTTGGGATCTTAGGTCAGAGCTAAAGAAGCAGCTGTCCCCTGGCTGGGGCACTTGGCTGACGCTTTAATGGTTTCATTACGGCGGCGACGGCCAGCTGCTGGCAGTGCACTGGTTCTCCTAGTCGGCGGTGTGGCCGCCGCATTTACATGTGTTTAACGGCACGCTTCCAAAATGAGCAACTTAACGTCTGCTTTGGTCTAACGACTATAATAAGAGTACTACAAGCATTAATATTTAAATTCAGTTGCCTCGCCGGTGCATTAAAACATAATGACCTCGTATTCAGGTGTTCTGCTCGCTGTTTTCATGTAAATGGCGCCAATGTTTGCGTCGCTGTCCTATCGCTTCGCAGATATCGGCACTCACGAAGTCAGGCGAGAGGTACGGAATGAAATTAGCTGATCCGGTTTTTTTTTATCTAATTGCAGTATAGATCAATGTTACGCAATAACACCTGCCACCTCTCTCACTTACACTGTCCCATCATGTCTTTTTTTCTACTGCCACTATCCCCATCCTATCTCTCCGGCTCAAAATTCCACGGGTGAAGGTTAAAATTTCGTTCCTAAATGCACCCTCCTGCATATCTAGGTTTTAAAATTCGTCGATCTGAGAAGGCCCAGAACCCCCAAGCCTATGTATAGTCTCCACTCATGTATATTTTTCATTTCCACTGCCTTCTCTTACTTTTCCCCCCATTCCTTCTATCTTCATCCCTCTCTCTTTGTCTTTTACTGCCACTGTCTCTCACTGTCCATCAATATATCCTCTCTCTTTGACTCAACTGCTATTCTGTTCATTCACCTCTCTCTCTCTGTATCAGTGCAAGTTTCTCTTTTCACTATCAGTTCTCCTTTCTCTTTCTCTCCGACTGACATTGCCTCCTCTCTCTCCCACTGTCTTTGTCTCTCTGCTATTCTCTTTCAACACAAAAAAAACTTGACTACGTTCGCACGCCAAGTTCTTTCGTGAGCGAGGCGAAATGGGGATTGAGGCAACTGGTTCCCTACTTTTCTGTCAGAGTCCTTTTTAATGCTCTGACAGGAGCATTTTTCCGCTTGTTCCCTTCTTTTCCCTGTTACAGCACGCTGTGCTGCTTATACAGGGTGTTACAAAAAGGTACGGCCAAACTTTCAGGAAACATTCCTCACACACAAATAAAGAAAAGATGTTATGTGGACATGTGTCCGGAAACGCTTAATTTCCATGTTAGAGCTCATTTTAGTTTCGTCAGTATGTACTGTACTTCCTCGATTCACCGCCAGTTGGCCCAATTGAAGGAGGTTATGTTGACTTCGGTGCTTGTGTTGCCATGCGACTCATTGCTCTACAGTACTAGCATCAAGCACATCAGTACGTAGCATCAACAGGTTAGTGTTCATCACGAACGTGGTTTTGCAGTCAGTGCAATGTTTACAAATGCGGAGTTGGCAGATGCCCATATGATGTATGGATTAGCACGAGGCAATAGCCGTGGCGCGGTACGTTTGTATCGGGACAGATTTCCAGAACTAAGGTGTCCCGACAGGAAGACGTTCGAAGCAATTGATCAGCGTCTTAGGGAGCACGGAACATTCCAGCTTATGACTCGCGACTGGGGAAGACCTAGAACGACGAGGACACCTGCAATGGACGAGGCAATTATTCGTGCAGATGACGATAACCCTAATGTCAGCGTCAGAGAAGTTGCTGCTGTACAAGGTAACGTTGACCATGTCACTGTATGGAGAGTGCTACGGGAGAATCAGTTGTTTCCGTACCATGTACAGCCTGTGCAGGCACTATCAGCAGCTGATTGGCCTCCAGGGTACACTTCTGCGAATGGTTCATCCAACAATGTGTCAATCCTCATTTCAGTGCAAATGTTCTCTTTGCGGATGAGGCTTCATTCCAACGTGATCAAATTGTAAATTTTCACAATCAACATGTGTGGGCTGACGAGAATCCGCACGCAATTGTGCAATCACGTCATCAACACAGATTTTCTGTGAACGTTTGGGCAGGCATTGTTGGTGATGTCTTGATTGGGCCCCATGTTCTTCCACCTACGCTCAATGGAGCACGTTATCATGATTTCGTACGGGATACTCTACCTGTGCTGCTAGAACATGTGCCTTTACAAGTACGACACAACATGTGGTTCATGCACGATGGAGCTCCTGCACATTTCAGTCGAAGTGTTCGTACGCTTCTCAACAACAAATTCGGTGGCCGATGGATTGGTAGAGGCGGACCAGTTCCACGGCCTCCACGCTCTCCTGACCTCAACCCTCTTGACTTTAATTTATTGGGGGCATTTGAAAGCTCTTGTCTACGCAACCCCGGTACCAAATGTAGAGACTCTTCGTGCTCGTATTGTGGACGGCTGTGATACAATACGCCATTCTCCAGGGCTGCATCAGCGCATCAGGTATTCCGTGCGACGGAGGGTGGATGCATGTATCCTCGCTAACGGAGGACATTTTGAACATTTCCTGTAACAAAGTGTTTGAAGTCACGCTGGTACGTTGTGTTGCTGTGTGTTTCCATTCCATGATTAATGTGATTTGAAGAGAAGTAATAAAATGAGCTCTAACATCGAAAGTAAGCGTTTCCGGACACATGTCCACATAACATATTTTCTTTCTTTGTGTGTGAGGAATGTTTCCTGAAAGTTTGGCCGTACCTTTTTGTAACACCCTGTATAAAACGCATTCTATAAGTCATTAAAGCTTTGACAATTTGTATACTTTGACACATATACACAACAAATAAATACGCATAATATAAGATTGACACAAAATCTTTTGCTTTCCTTTTTTTTTTCAGGATGTCTTGTTCATCGATAGCAACTCATCGAAAACGCCCGGCTTATGATTTGCATCTTAAAAGATTCAAAATGTTATTGGGTATATTTTACTGAATTTGCAGTCTTTCCAGTTTTACATAATTTTTACTGTCTTTTTAAGTTATTTTCGGTCATTAGTAAGACCATGTTAGCTCTTTTTTTTCACCACTTTTAGCATATTTCTATAGGCGTGAAATTCCCCTTGCATAGAGACAGTGCGTCATGAACTTTTATTGGTGAGGAAATGCTGACTGAAATCATTGTTCGGTGACTTCCGAACCCTTGCCGTGTGTTCACTAATACGTGAATATCTTACGTGCATAAGTATGATAACTTCTCGATCACGATAACGGATCATTATATCGAAAAATTTGCAAGGTTCCCCGAGAACATCATCTTAAAACATATGGTAAAAATTTCGACAATTTGCCATGAACAGAAATCATAGAAGAATCATTTAGCCTGTAATGTAGGACAGTTTCCGATAGGTATACTAATAGTTGCTAGATCAAGGACTGCCCAAAAACTTGACCGTTTATCTCTGTGATCAACAGAACCCGAGTGCGGACCATTGAAAATTCTCATTTTTGCGCACGCCTTTTTTGACATATTGATACCCTTCTCTGTTGTGCACGAACCGACTTCCACAGGCAAGTTAGGCCTATTTATTAAGTCCGTTTTGCGCGAGCGACTTTCTGGTCACAATCGTCTACTCGAGGGACGTGGGCCTTTCGTGCCCTCGTGTAAATCAGCAACCAACCACCCTGCGAGTGTTTCTGTGACGTCGATTTTCTATAGACGGTGCCGAATGCGGAGTTCTATGAGTATGCTGCATGCTGCGCTTGCGCAGGGACAAGAGACTATGGCGGCGTCCGCTGACATTGGAAGTTATAACCCATTCTGATCGAGGTCACTCCTGTTATAGAAAACGGATTTTGTGTTTTCATGTGTTCTTAATCTTTGCTATGATTTTTGTTTCGATTTCGTGGCACACTGAAAAGTTGCACAAGGTCCTGGTATTTTTTTTTTCCTATCCACTGGTGTCATACAAGAAAGACGATATATCTGAAAGCGAAAAGTATATACGATTTACAAATAAAAACCCTACACTACGCATAAATAAGAAAGTAAATAGATAAACGTGCAGAATTACTAGAATAGAAAAATACTTTTCGTTGTTATTTAACACTTTTTCCGTAAAAAAAATAGTCAGTCATTATCTCACTTTCAACATTCAGACACGAAACTGCACAGCAGACAGCTCTCACAACACTGGAAATTTTGGCGCTGATGTTAAACGAAAATGAACATTCAGTACACACGAGACTCAGTACGGGAATAAAACGCCAGGAGCGATACATTAGACGCATTCGTCTCCAGAAGCCAATTGAGAGAAAAATGTCGATCGTGTAAAAACCAAAGCACATGTATCAGTGATTGCTGCTTCTTCTGGCAAAGGTCTTCCACATATTTCTCTCAAAAACCATTCTTCTTAAAAACTCTTCAGTTCGAATATCAACTGTCTATAGAACTGTGAAGCTTTGAACACTAGAACCACTCCTCAGGAGAAATGCTATCTTCAGGTCACGGCGAAAGCACTTGGCGCGATACAGCAGCGTATCTGACCGCGGGGCTATAAACACTTCATTCGGTGAACTTCGCGTGCTGAGAATGGGGACGGCAGCTGGCTTGAGGACTTGACACTGATAAGGAGCAGTTCGTGATGGCTTCGGGACTGGGTACTTGGAATACAGAAATGGTTACGCTCGTTCCGTCACCGACTGGTGGCTTCACTTGTATTTATTGAAGGAGGAGGCAGCTATGTTGTACAGTACACTTGTGAGTTCCGGCACAGAATAAACTAACCTGCGATGCAACACTCTCATCATTTTCCAGTTTTCTCTGTCTTCCCTTGTCCGAGGTTGAAACAACAGTACTCAAGGACCGGTCGGTCGAGATTTTTATAATCCTTCTTCGTAAATGAAATTACACATCAGGCAGGACGAGATCGCAATCGTAGATGTAGCACTTGATGATTTTGCTGCATGATGTCGAATATCATGCTACGGAGCGTCTTGATCCTAAAAAGTGTGTTCAGATATCTCCAGTTGACTGAAAGTGTAGTTGAACGTAGACTAATATGATACAAGATAGTTTTCCATGTTATCGTGCATGCTATGAAACCATGCTCTTTCAGGGCACCGAAGCATTAAAGAGCTATGCAAAACAAGTGTTTTTAAATTATTTATTGTAATGAAATATCGATAATAAACGTGCTCCATTCCTTGTTATATGTATAAATTTTTAAATCCCAACATAAGTTTTATTCAACGTAATACACCACGCATGTCCACTGATAATGCAAAAGTGAAAAAGGTATGGAGGGAAGCTAGTGGTAAGTTCAAACTATGAGATAGTCCCTGCGGCGTGTACAAAATATAGGGTAACAAGTAGCACACTGTTGGTCATAGATTTTTTTGTCTTTTCCTTCGAGGAGAAGGTGGAATAATTTTAAAGCTGTCTTTTGATAAGTTAGGGGCCTTTGAATATAACGACGTTCCCGCAATTGTTTATGGAATTTCCTCCTCCCACTTTCGATAGTCGCTACTAAAGTTAACGCAACTAATTCACAAATATCTACTTTCGAAAACAAACAGTGGGTAGTTGGCGTTCCTGTTACGGCCGACAACTGTCGCTGGGGGTCTGTCCAGTCGCAGATCACGTTGCTGCGGTCACTGCGTGTGATGTGACGTGCACCAGGCCGCCGTTCAACTCCCAAGTGTGACGTAACGTCACTTGTCCTAGAGTGGGATTTGCCGTATGTCGTAGCGATGACTAGAAGAATAAGTTCCCTGTATCTTGCTACAAGAAACAACACCCCAACTCTGAATAAAACTCTGAATAATTGCGGAGTGATATATATCTTTCTTAGTCAAAAGTGACCACTAATGTACGTCACCTAATAGGTAAGTAATGTTGCCAGCCTACCTTATTTCTGCATCTAAATCCATGCTCCGCAGAGCGCTGTGAAATGCATGGTAGAGGATACGATCCCTTCATATCAGTTATCAGGGCTTTCTCCCTTCCGTTCAAGTATGGAGCGTGGGAAGCAAACTCAGACTCGACCCTTATAAAGTGACGGCAGTGCAGTAATTGACCGATTTGGACACTGTTGCTCGACATCAGAGCTGCAACTGACTAATGCGATAATAGTAACCGTAGCACTAGTATTTATCCGTGAATGACTTTTAGAACAATACTGAACGACGTGGTAGTGCAGTTTAAAAATATAAAAAAATAAAAACTTATCTATACAAGCATTTACACACTTGCAAATTGTCGTCTATCAAGATTAGGACATGTAGTCGGCCATGGAGATAGAGAGCTTGGTGCTGAAATGCATTTTTGTTTCTGTCGAAAGAGAGCAACATTTATCGGAATTCGCAAACTATCAGAACAGTCAACACTGGAGTTCTGAACATCCTCATAAATTACGTCAAGAGCTCCTGCATGATGTGGAAACAACAGTGCCTTGTGCAATTAGCGCAGCACGAATTATCAAATCTATCTTTTACCACCAAACCATAACTATTGATATGTATGTGAAAAATACAGTACAACTAACAATATAAAAAAAATGGTTCAAATGGCTCTGAGCACTATGGGACTTAACATCTGAGATCATCAGTCCCCTAGAACTTAGAACTACTTAAACCTAACTAACCTAAGGACATCACATACATCGATGCCCGAGGCAGGATTCCAACCTGCGGCCGTAGCGGTCGCGCGGTTCGAGACTGAAGCGCTCGGCCACTCCGGCCGGCAACTAACAATATAGTGCAACTTCTTCTTTAGACAACTAACACCTAACAAAAAAAGCTACTGTTATTGTATGCAGGATAATGAAAGAGAACACATGTCCACTGTTTCTATTACAGTATTATGAAATGTATTTGATGGTAGGGTATTTCTGAATCTGTAACTAAGTTTCACGCCGCACAGTGCTTTGGCCATGGATGCGCCACTTATTCCATCTCACTGCATACGGAATTTGGCTGCTACTTCTGAGTGCTGCTAAGCTGGGATCCGCATATCCCAGGTAAGACGATAAAGTATTTATAACCGGTTACTTATCTCAAGGTCACTGATAAGACTTCCGATCTATCAAGTAACATCTAAGGCAATAGTGTTAGTTATATTCACGGTCGCTCCCCTTTCCCGCCCCCCCCCCTCTCCTCCCCAGCAACTCCCAACCTACGCACACATCTAAGACTATTGTATGTAGTACAGTCAAGGTCAGGATGTAACCCTACATCACGCCCACGCCAGTAGGGTACCTGTGTGTGATACATTCAATACCACGATGTAACACGACATGAGCCGCATGGACGCCAGGCACTTGTGTGTGTTACAATCAAGGTCACCCTCCCCCTTTCTACCGGACCAGTATGCATCAAGCTACGCCCTCCCTTCCCACTTTCATTACTAGAGCAAATGCGTGGGCAGCGTCATTCCTGGTTTGTGCTCTGTAGTGAAACAAACAGGTTTGTTGTAAACAATAGCAAATTCAGTTCTGGAATATCGACAATAGTTTTTTCTTTCTACAGCAATTGCATGAGCCTATTCAGTTGTATTCTGTAGTAAAAGGGCTAGGTTCCTTTTGTAAATAATAACAACGATATATAACATTAACTTACGGTTTTTAATTAACAATAATTCCTTTTTTGCAAGACAATTTTGCTGATAATATTTTTGTTTATTTGCTAACGATATTTTTCTCACTGTTATTTACAACACGTTTTTTAATTTTTGGTTCATTAACAATAATTTGTATGGTTTATCTACAGTAAGGATGGCTTACATACATAATATAAAGGCTGTGATTTACATTTTTTAAATAGTATTTTCAGGTGCAGAGATACATATATACTATTTATTATATACTCTATACTATATACTATATATACTCTATACTATATACTCTACTATACAATATATACAATATACGGGAACTGGGAACTGGCAGTAGCAGGTAAAGAAAACCACCCACATACACACACAAAGACACACAGACGTGTGTACATAGTACGAGTGTCGTTCAATAAGTAATGCCCCACATCTTTTTCTCAGAACATATTTATTGTTAAGGGTCAGAATTTCGTGCCAATTTTCATCAAAATGTCTTATCCATCTCCTATTTTTCCACCCAGTCTCCATCATGTTCTATGGCCGTACGCCAACGTTGTGGATGAGCATGTATTCCCTGCTGGTAAAAGCTCTTGTGCTGTAGGCATATCCATGTTTTCACTGCATGGCTGACATTCTCGTCATCTTCAAAGTGTGTTCCCCGTAGATAACCTTTAAGCGGCCCAAAGAGATGGAAGTCCGAGGGTGCCAAGTCTGGACTGTAGGGTGGATGAGGTCATGATGTTCAGCACAGTTTGGCGATTTGTTCTAGGTTCTCAGACTTGTGTGTGGGCGTGCATAATCGTGTTGGGGCAAGATTTCAGCTGGATTCTTGTCCGATCGAGCACGTCGGGAACGGTTCTTGAGTTTATTCAGAGTCTTCGCGTACTCCTCGGAATTGATGGTTGACCCTCTTGGCATCACATCCACGAGAATGATGTCATCACAGTCCCAGAAGACTGTCTCCATGACTTTTCCGGAAGAGGGTGTTGTCTTAAATTTCTTCTTTTGTAGTGAATGAGGATGATGCCACTCCATGAACTGCCTTTTTGTTTCCGGCGCAAAGTGGTGTGCTCACCTTTCGTCCCCCGGAACGATCCGTGACAGAAAGGCCTCTCCGTCGGTCTCAAAACGCTCCAACAATTCAGATGAAATGCCCTTTCTTTGAATCTTGTGGTCCGCTGTGAGCATTCGTGGAACCCATCGTGAGCACCTCTTTGAATATCCGAGAGTCTCGATCATTGCAGATGCACTTCCAATGCTGACTGACAACAGTAGAGCCAAATGTCGAGTTGTGATGCGCCGATCGGCACGAATAATGGCATCCGCACGATTCAGCATGTCTGGAGCAGTGGCTGTGACAGGACGTCCGGAGCGTGACTGATCGTGGAGCTCTGTTTCGGCATTTCCTGAAGCTGTAACTTTCTTTACCCATCGCCCAACTGTACTCCTATCAACTGCAGCATCGCCATACACTGCACACAAACGTTTATGGATGTTCACCACGGTTTCTTTTTCTGCACACAAGAATTCAATAACAGCATGTTGCCTGTTCATCTACATGTATCTACATCTACATGGATACTCTGCAGATCACATTTAAGTGCCTGGCAGAGGGTTCATCGAACCACCTTCACAAATATCTATTATTCCAATCTCGTATAGCGCGCGGAAAGAATGAACACCTATATCTTTCCGTACGAGCTCTGATTTCTCTTATTTTATCTTTGTGATCGTTCCTCCCTATGTAAGTCGGTGTCAACAAAATATTTTCGCATTCGGAGGAGAAAGTTGGAGATTGGAATTTCGTGAGAAGATTCCGTCGCAACGAAAAACGCCTTCTTTTAATGATGTCCATCCCAAATCCTGTATCATTTCTGTGACACTCTCTCCCATATTTCGCGATAATGCCAAACATGCTGCCTTTCTTTGAACTTTTTCGATGTGCTCCGTCAGCCCTACCTGGTAAGGATCCCACACCGCACGGCAGTATTCTAAAAGAGGACGCACAAGCGTAGTGTAGGTCTGTCTCCTTAGTAGGTCTGTTACATTTTCAAAGTGTCCTGCCAATAAAACGCAGTCTTTGGTTAGCCTTCCTCACAACATTTTCTATGTGTTCCTTCCAATTTAAGTTGTTCGTAATCGTAATACCTAGCTATTTAGTTGAATTTACGGCTTTTAGATTAGGCTGATTTGTCGTGTAACCGAGGTTTAACGAATTCCTTTTAGCACTCATGTGGATGACCTCACACTTTTCGTTATTAAGGTCAACTGCCACTTTTCGCACCATTCAGATATTTCTTCTAAGTCGTTTTGCAGTTTGTTTTGATCTTCTGATGACTTTATTAGTCGATAAACGACAGCGTCATCTGCAAACAACCGAAGACGGCTGCTCAAATTGTCTCCTAAATCGTTTATATAGATAAGGAACAGCAAAGGGCCCATAACACTACCTTGGGGAACGCCAGAAATCACTTCTGTTTTACTCGATGACTTTCCGCCAGTTGCTACGATCTGTGACCTCTCTGACAGCAAATCACAGATCCAGTCACATAACTGAGACGATATTCCATAAGCACGCAATTTCACTACGAGCCGCTTGTGTGGTACAGTGTCAAATGCCTTTCGGAAATCCAGAAATACGGAATCGATCTGAAATCCCTTGTCAATAGCACTCAGCACTTCATGTGAATAAAGAGCTAGTTGTGTTTCACAGGAACGATGTTTTCTAAACCCATGTTGACTGTGTGTCGATAGACCGTTTTCTTCGAGGTAATTCATTATGTTCGAACACAATGTATGTTCTAAAATCCTGCTGCATATCGACGTTAACGATATGGGCCTGTAATTTAGTGGATTACTCCTACTACCTTTCTTGAATATTGGTGTGACCTGTGCAACTTTAATGAATCAGCATACTCCGAAAGGAACCTAACTGGTATACAGTCTGGACCAGAAGACTTGCCCTTATTAAGTGATTTAAGTTGCTTCCCTACTCCGAGGATATTCAGTTCTACGTTACTCATGTTGGCAACTTTTCTCGATTCGAATTCTGGAATATTTACTTTGTCTTCTTTTGTGAAGACATTTCGGGAGGCTGTGTTTAGTAACTCTGTTTTGGCAGCACTGTCTTCGATAGTGTTCCCATTGCTACCGTGCAGAGAAGGCATTGATTGTTTCTTGCCGCTAACATACTTCACATAAGACCAGAATCTCTTTGGATTTTCTGCCAGGTTTCGAGACAAAGTTTCTTTGTGGAAACTGTTATAGGCATCTCGCTTTGAAGTCCGCGCTAAATTTGGAGCGTCTGTAAAAGATCGCCAATCTTGGGGATTTTGCGTCTGTTTAAATTTGGCATGTTTGTTTCGTTGTTTCTGCAGCAGTGTTCTAACCCGTTTTGTGTACCAAGGAGGGTCAGCTCCGTCGTTTGTTAATTTATTTGGTATAAATCTCTCAATTGCTGCCGATACTATTTCTTTGAATTTAAGCCAAAATGATTCAAATGGCTCTGAGCACTATGGGACTTAACATCTGAGGTCATCAGTCCCATAGAACTTAGAACTAATTAAACGTAACTAACCTAAGGAATCAGTGGTGCGGTTCCGGACTGAAGCACCTAGAATTCTTGACCACAGCGGCCGGCTGCCGCTTGCAGCGTGAGTCTATGTTGACACCATTTTAACAGTGTACCACGGTTCTGCCATCTGCCAGAACGATCCGAAACTTCACCGGCGCTCAGAATAAAAATGAAATATGAAGCACCGACAAGGACGTTTTTCTATGTATACTAATGGCATTTTTTAAAAAAATGGGGCATAACTTATTGAACGACCCTCGCACATCTATTATATACACTTTGCATGCATATGCCACCTTCTGTCAGTCAACTCAGACATGTGTACACACCCCTATGACAAGGGGTTCGTCCAACTATTCTGTGCACACATCCACTATTTTTACAAATAAATGCTGGAGCATCCCGATCCCATTCCCACAGATGAACCATTTGTCATTATGACAGGAGACTGACATTCAGCAGCAATGCAGTACATGCCTGATGACGTCATGATCGAAAGACTACGTAAAGCACCACATGCGAAGCACCACCAACGTTGCCCAACAGGCATTTCTTGCAATCTACTATCGTGAGAGCCTTTGAGACCATACGATGCACACCCTTAGCCAGCCTTTAGATAGCACCTGTATGTGTACACTAAGCATACATTTTTAGACGTAAGTCCCACAAATTCCACAATCGGCGACCGATTCGCTACGTGTTTGATCAGGCCAATAATAATCTCGTTTGGAGGATCATAAGGATTATTGCCCACATATCCAGACAAGTCACATGCATTAGCGTGGTACCTAATTACTTCATACGGATTGTAGCCTTTCACAGAGTAGATGAAAGTGTCTGTATCTGTACAAAACAACTTGGTATAATCGAAGCATGGCTTTGCAAATTAATAGTGAAATCGACTCATATGGAATTTGGAGGCGTCCAGAAAATACATAGCGACATAGACTGACTTAGTGAACTTTAGTGAACTGCACCGAAACCTTAGCCACCTCCACAGTGACTAGACTGAAGATCGTGGATCTCTTAAAATTCAGCCTGGCGATATAATCTCTTGTGCCAAAATGCCCCTCCCATTAGTATACTAAATGAATTTTGCGCTGATTTCTAACGTATTCCAGGCTTTAACAGAAAACAGAATATTTTATTAATTTAAAAAAATTATTTTCAAAGTCGCATATCGTGTAGGCTCCCTTCATGGTATTTACGTCAATGAACTCCTTCAACTAGTGTGAGTGCTTTAAAGGAGATGCAATGGGTGACTCTAATAGGTTACGTCCCCAAACAGAGATACTGTTGGAGGATTCTGTAGTGCAGAATGTTCCTCTGCTTATTCCCCTGCTCTAAGACGCTGGACTAGGCACTCTAGACACAACGGCAATGGCAGTGCGCGACATGCAAAACAGTAGGATATGCCATGTCTACCTCCATCGCATATCCTTCCTACTATCCGCGGCCACATATTAGAAATAATCCAGTCTAGTGGTTTTCTCTTTGGAATGCCATCAGAACCCTCCAGTCGGCAGAGATTGCTGCGTGGCATGCCCGTATAATAACTTTAAATCCAAGTAAAGGATGTAACTCAAATCATCAGTTGGTCTGTAAGCCTCCTCGCTCAAGCGCCGGTTATTTGCATAGGCTTACCTATGCAGACACTGGTAAAGACCTCCACGAACCCTGCATTCGGAAAAGAGCAACGTGTCAACATCGGTCAACAGTTGTATTTTTTAATATTGCGTTCCATGAAAGTCCTGGTGCACTGTCACAGTAGGCGGATCCAGAGTGTATGTGTCAATGTGTACACTGCGGAATTTCTTAAATTCTGTGAGCAGTCGTACGCCAACGTGCTCTTGTTGGATACCAGGTGTTACTGCTTTCCTAATCATCCAACTGTTGTAAGTAGGCTGTTTAGGTTCTTATATTGGTAATGCCACCGCCATGTAGCGCTCTGTATGAAAATCACTGGCTGTGCTGTGTGCAGTCTGTGGCTGGGTGGCATTGTTGGAATTTGCTATTGTAGTGTTGGGCACTTGGCTGTTAACAGCGCGTAGCGTTGCGCAGTTGGAGGTGAGCCAGCAGTGGTGGATGTGGAAAGAGAGATGGTGGAGTTTTGAGAGCGGATGATCTGGACGTGTGTCCATCAGAGACAGTGAATTTGTAAGACTGGATGTCATATATATACACTCCTGGAAATTGAAATAAGAACACCGTGAATTCATTGTCCCAGGAAGGGGAAACTTTATTGACACATTCCTGGGGTCAGATACATCACATGATCACACTGACAGAACCACAGGCACATAGACACAGGCAACAGAGCATGCACAATGTCGGCACTAGTACAGTGTATATCCACCTTTCGCAGCAATGCAGGCTGCTATTCTCCCATGGAGACGATCGTAGAGATGCTGGATGTAGTCCTGTGGAACGGCTTGCCATGCCATTTCCACCTGGCGCCTCAGTTGGACCAGCGTTCGTGCTGGACGTGCAGACCGCGTGAGACGACGCTTCATCCAGTCCCAAACATGCTCAATGGGGGACAGATCCGGAGATCTTGCTGGCCAGGGTAGTTGACTTACACCTTCTAGAGCACGTTGGGTGGCACGGGATACATGCGGACGTGCATTGTCCTGTTGGAACAGCAGGTTCCCTTGCCGGTCTAGGAATGGTAGAACGATGGGTTCGATGACGGTTTGGATGTACCGTGCACTATTCAGTGTCCCCTCGACGATCACCAGTGGTGTACGGCCAGTGTAGGAGATCGCTCCCCACACCATGATGCTGGGTGTTGGCCCTGTGTGCCTCGGTCGTACGCAGTCCTGATTGTGGCGCTCACCTGCACGGCGCCAAACACGCATACGACCATCATTGGCACCAAGGCAGAAGCGACTCTCATCGCTGAAGACGACACGTCTCCATTCGTCCCTCCATTCACGCCTGTCGCGACACCACTGGAGGCGGGCTGCACGATGTTGGGGCGTGAGCGGAAGACGGCCTAACGGTGTGCGGGACCGTAGCCCAGCTTCATGGAGACGGTTGCGAATGGTCCTCGCCGATACCCCAGGAGCAACAGTGTCCCTAATTTGCTGGGAAGTGGCGGTGCGGTCCCCTACGGCACTGCGTAGGATCCTACGGTCTTGGCGTGCATCCGTGCGTCGCTGCGGTCCGGTCCCAGGTCGACGGGCACGTGCACCTTCCGCCGACCACTGGCGACAACATCGATGTACTGTGGAGACCTCACGCCCCACGTGTTGAGCAATTCGGCGGTACGTCCACCCGGCCTCCCGCATGCCCACTATACGCCCTCGCTCAAAGTCCGTCAACTGCACATACGGTTCACGTCCACGCTGTCGCGGCATGCTACCAGTGTTAAAGACTGCGATGGAGCTCCGTATGCCACGGCAAACTAGCTGACACTGACGGCGGCGGTGCACAAATGCTGCGCAGCTAGCGCCATTCGACGGCCAACACCGCGGTTCCTGGTGTGTCCGCTGTGCCGTGCGTGTGATCATTGCTTGTACAGCCCTCTCGCAGTGTCCGGAGCAAGTATGGTGGGTCTGACACACCGGTGTCAATGTGTTCTTTTTTCCATTTCCAGGAGTGTATATTATGACTTTTGAACACTATTAAGGTAAATACATTGTTTGTTCTTTATCAAAATCTTTCATTTGCTAACTATCCCTATCAGTAGTTAGTCCCTTCAGTAGTCAGAATCTTTTATTTAGCTGGCAGTAGTGCCTCTCGCTGTATTGCAGTAGTTCGAGTAACGAAGATTTTTGGTGAGGTAAGTGATTCATGAAAGGTATAGGTTATTGTTAGTCAGGGCCATTCTTTTGTAGGGATTTTTGATGCGTTGCGCTAAAAATACTGTGTGTCAGTTTAAGCACAGTCATGTATAATTTTTCTAAGGGGACGTTTCACTGTGATACTGATACTTCAGCGAGCGTACACCTGATACTAATCAATATCAATTTTGTTTCTCTGCAGATGTGGTGGACGTGTGCAGAGGCAAGCTTGCACATTCAGTAACTTAACAATCTGACCCTACAAACATGAGTTCGTTACCCGAGCTGGGTCCACCGACGATGATAGATTTGTCACACCCACAAATATCGCGAGCAGGTCCCTGGGCTCCACGACAGGACATGAAGATGTGTTCACGTCATCCATCAACACAGAGCTCATCTCAGCTGAGTCCATCGCTTCCCGGACCATCTTGACATCTTCTGGACTTTAAAGACATTGGCAATCACTTCGCTCAAGACCTATCAGCAGCCCAGTTTGTTAATTATTACCAGATAAATCATACTGGTGAAATGGACTACTCCATGCTTGCTGGCACTTTTGGGAACCAGATCTCACAAGCTTGCATTGACAACTACAATGCAAGCTACTGCGATCCTGCCACTTTCCTCAGTGGGTCAAACTGGTTAGGAAAGGGAGCTTCTCAGTTTCGTCAACGACCCACTGTATTCCACAATTAGATGCAATTCTACGCTGTGAACTCACGCATGCCCCAAAGCAAGTAATAATGCTGGTGAAGAAAAGAGCATTGTCTACATTTGGGGGGATAATGGTGTGATATCATGGGGCAAGATAACTGAAGAATGGTTCAGAAATTTTACCGAGAGTGTCACACAGGGTCATTTTTCCGAGGGAAGAGGGTCTGGTAAGGCCTTCCTATATGTGTAATAGCATGTTTCTGACGCAGTTAATAGGAGGTTTAGTTTCATCCCTCTTGTGGATGATATTGCTAAAAAGCGCGTATTAATACCAGAATCTAGAGGAGGAGGGTGAATATCTAACGGCAAGAAGCAGCACTACGTCTGGATCAGAGTGAAAATAAATGGGTAAGACATTTTTGTCAATGATGCCACAACTCTTTCAGTAACGGCAACTACTTAGAAAATCAGCTCATTGACTGGTCTAACCAGGAACCAGTACCTACACAAATGGTGGAAATGCCTACTGTGGCAAGCAAGTTCTTAAAGTTTAAAAATGACCACCACCAGGACCACTGCCCCTTCATTGTATATGCTGACCTCAAGTGCGTACTAGCTCCTCTGGTGCATTGTGAAGGTGGCCACAATGCATCCCATAATGCCCTCACTGAACAGCACGTGCCATGTGTGGCATTGTATGAAACTGTACGCTTGTGTGACTCCAGCCTCAATCATATTGATTAATAAGTCAGGGATAATTCTATGAGACAGTTGCTCTCAGAGCTCAAAAAACTTCCAGTCAGTGTCAGTGGGATTTATAGCAACAACATTCTCACGTCCAGCTCGCTAGAGAATAAGAGAATGATGCCTTATACAAGTAGGTAGTTGGCTGCCATATTTGTGGGCTGCCACGGGATAGAAAAGCAGAAATTTTACATCAAACTTATTAGAGTCACTGACGGCATCTCCTTCGAGCAGTCACACTGGTTGAAGGTGTACGTTGATGTAAATACAGTGAAGACGACTGTCACAACATATGACTTTGAAAGGATTTTTTTTAAATTAATGACTTTTCTATTTTTCAGTCAAACCACGGAAAATGTTAGAAACCATCGCAAAATTCACTTAGTTAACTGCTGGGAGGGCCGATATGGTTCAATAGATTATATCGCCAGGTCACATTTTAAGTGGACAACGAACTTCGATCAAGGACTAGTCGCAGTGCCAATGGCTAAGGTTTTGGTGCAGTTCACGAAGTCTGACTATGTCGGTAGGTGTATTCTGGATGTCTCCAGACTCCATATGGACCGAAACCGATTTCACTATTAATTTGTAAAGACATACTTCGATGATACCAAGTTGCTTTATATGGGTACAGAAAGTTTCACCTACTGTATGAAAGGCTGCGATCCATATGAAGAAATTACATACCACACTAATGCCTGTGACATGTCTGGATATATGGCATAATCCTTATGGCATAACACATCGAGCCGACCGGTGTGGCCGAGCGGTTCTAGGCGCTACAGCCTGGAACCGCGCGACCGCTACGGTCGCAGGTTCGAATCCTGCCTCGGGCATGGATGTGTGTGACGTCCTTAGGTTAGTTATATTTAAGTAGTTCTAAGTTCTAGAGGACTGATGACCTTAGAAGTTAAGTCCCATAGTATTCAGAGCGATTTGAACCAATAACACCTCGAAAGGAAAATGTTATCGGCCTGATGAAACATGTGGCGAATCGGTGCCAATTGTGAGGTTTGTAGGACCTATATCTAAAAAGTATGCTTGCTGTACACATACAGGTACTGCCTAAAGGCGGACTAAGGGAGTGCATCATAAGGTCTCAAAGGCTCTCAGATCGTAGACAGCTAGAAGCTCCTGCTCGGGGACGTTGGTGGCGCTCCACATATAGTGCGTCAAGTAGTCTTTCGATCACGAGGTCATCAGGCATGTACTGCATTGCAGCTGAGTGTCAGTCTCTCGCCATGATGGCAAATGGTTCATTTGTGGGGACTAGGTCAGGACACTCCCGTGCTCACAGTCACATGAGTGACTGAGTGTGTGGACCGGCATTTATTTGCACAAATAGTGGATGCGTATGCAGAATAGTTAGACGAATCGCTTGTCGTAGGTATGTGTCTGGAAGTGCATGTGAGTGGTTTATTCAACTGCTGCTGCCAGTTTCCATCTTTCATATATTGTACATATTGTACAATAGAGTGAAAAATGTATATAAAAATGAAATACCAATCAGAAAGTAATGATTAAATGGGAAAGATAGTGGGTAGTTTATTCTTCTTCTTTTTGCTAGCTTTAGTGTAAATAAATAAAATATATATATTCTTGCACCTGACAGTATTAGTGTTAAAATGTATAAACCAGTCTTTATACTATGTAGATGATCATTGTTGCATGTATAGAAATAATGTTTATAGAGCATTAACCTTGCAAATTATTGTTAATGAACCAAAAATTTTAAAATGTTGTAAATGACATTGAGAAAAATATTGTTAATAAATAAACAAATATTGTTAACGAAATGCATTGCAAAAAAGTAGTAATAACAAACCACAGCTTAATTTGTCATATCATTGTTATTATTAACAATAGTAACCCAAGCCTTTCACTACAGAGTACAACTGAGTTGGCTCATGCACCTGCTGTAAAGAAAGAAAACTGTGGCAGATATTCCAGGAATTATTTTGCTGTTGTTCATAACAAATCTGATTGTCTCACTACAGTCCACAGAACAAGAATGACAGAGTCCATCCATTTGCTCTAGCAATCAAAATGGGAGGATGGCGGTGCAACTTGATTGATAGTGGTCCAGTTGGAAAGGGAGAGGGGAGGGGGTTGACCTTGAAATAGAATTACCCGAGATATGTGGGCAGGTTCAGAGCTCCTGGGGCGGGGGGAGGGGGAATGACTGCGACTGTAACTAGCTCAATTTCCTTTGGTATTCTTGATAAACCAGAAGTCTTATCAGTGACCGTAAGATAAGTAACCGTCTATAAGCAGTTTATTGTTATTACCTGCAGTGCCGCCCGCCGCCACCCCCCCCCCTCCCCCTTCTTACACTGCTACTGTTGTCGACCCAAACTCCCCACATTACACCAGAATCTGACATCGACAGTCTATGTTCAGTGTTTGCCTAGACAGACTCCTCACTATACATCTTATCAATCTTATCGATTTTCTTTCGTATTCCATTCGCGTACTGAGTGAGGTAAATAAGTGCATGTATGCGTCTGTTGTGTCCTAATCTGTCTTAGTCTCCAGTCTTACTCTCGTGATCTCTATGCGAGATATACGAGGGGATTTCATTAATAAGTGCCAAGTAATTTTTATTGAACGCTGCACTGCACTTCAAAGTGACACAGATACATAACACTATTTTTCATAGTTACCAAACTAAGATCGGAATGTTCTATTAATCGTTCAATTCCTATACGCTAGAAATCTGATCCTTCGACACAGAGCCATTCGAGAACCGCTATGTGAACGTTCTCCCTGCCTCGAAGTGTTCTTACAGCTTGCCGAGAAGAGGCGAACTGCATGGTGGAAGGTCTGGATTTCTCGATCAGCATTACCGATGTCTCTGTGGCCTTGTTGGAATCTTTGGCACATATCACTGCAGCTGGACGCGACTTTGCGTTTGGTCCATACACTGCTGGTGCTTTTTGGTAAATTCGTATGCAGTATAGACTTTTGCTCACAAGAACCCTACTGCCCCAAGTGGTTTAACTTTGGAGGACGTGTTCAGTTGCCGTGCCATTTGGCGCACTCATTGTGTTGCACTTGTCAACCGTACCTCAGCAGAACGTTTTCTGCGGGAAGTCCGGAACATGTACTCTCTTCCGACAATGCGCCACTCTTGTTGAGTAATGATCTTGGTGCGGGACGACACGTGAATCTTAATTTCTGAGGTCCGTACATACGATGGTGGCCGGTCTTCCATGAATACTGATTCTCTAAACGTACCCAACAGGGTTTCGTGACAACTACGCCGTCTTTCTTCCAGAGATGTCCATTTTAGTTCTTGGTATGGATTGTACTGACGTTCTACGATCCTAAAAGAGCGTCTCCGAATTCATTCCATGTCTGCTGTCACGCCTACTTGGTCAAGACTCCAACAAAAGATTGAAACAGTACTCTAGAACTGCATGCACTAGCATTTTGTATGCGAATTTATTTACAGATGAACTGCATCTTCCCAGAACCCTTCCAACAAATCCGTCTTCCATTCACCTTCCCTAATACTGATTTTACTGTTCATCTGGCTTCCGGTCTGTGGTACATCATGAGCATCTTGATTCGATGTAGTACTACTGGTGTTAATGTAGTGAGTATATCATCTATCATCAGCTGACAACTGTGATCATTCTCCTGACAAGTTCTGGACAGCAGCAAATGATAGAGGACGGGGGTGTGTAAGCTTTTGAATTATGTAAGTTCACCCTGTTAAATTGACATGAATAATACATAGCCCGTCCAAAATAATGATTAGGAAATCCGTCAGGTAAGTAATTTAACAAGAATCACAATTAATGCAGTTTATTGCATTAAAGTGCACATAAAATCATCTGACACACTTTGACAATTTCACACTACTACCTTGGCAGATCTGGGTGAAGGATCTGGGATCTAATTCTAATAACTGCATCCCAGTATAAAACAATAATATTCGTGAAGTTGTATAGTGATTGCTGAAATGTTACTACACTCCTGGAAATGGAAAAAAGAACACATTGACACCGGTGTGTCAGACCCACCATACTTGCTCCGGACACTGCGAGAGGGCTGTACAAGCAATGATCACACGCACGGCACAGCGGACACACCAGGAACCGCGGTGTTGGCCGTCGAATGGCGCTAGCTGCACAGCATTTGTACACCGCCGCCGTCAGTGTCAGCCAGTTTGCCGTGGCATACGGAGCTCCATCGCAGTCTTTAACACTGGTAGCATGCCGCGACAGCGTGGACGTGAACCGTATGTGCAGTTGACGGACTTTGAGCGAGGGCGTATAGTGGGCATGCGGGAGGCCGGGTGGACGTACCGCCGAATTGCTCAACACGTGGGGCGTGAGGTCTCCACAGTACATCGATGTTGTCGCCAGTGGTCGGCGGAAGGTGCACGTGCCCGTCGACCTGGGACCGGACCGCAGCGACGCACGGATGCACGCCAAGACCGTAGGATCCTACGCAGTGCCGTAGGGGACCGCACCGCCACTTCCCAGCAAATTAGGGACACTGTTGCTCCTGGGGTATCGGCGAGGACCATTCGCAACCGTCTCCATGAAGCTGGGCTACGGTCCCGCACACCGTTAGGCCGTCTTCCGCTCACGCCCCAACATCGTGCAGCCCGCCTCCAGTGGTGTCGCGACAGGCGTGAATGGAGGGACGAATGGAGACGTGTCGTCTTCAGCGATGAGAGTCGCTTCTGCCTTGGTGCCAATGATGGTCGTATGCGTGTTTGGCGCCGTGCAGGTGAGCGCCACAATCAGGACTGCATACGACCGAGGCACACAGGGCCAACACCCGGCATCATGGTGTGGGGAGCGATCTCCTACACTGGCCGTACTCCACTGCTGATCGTCGAGGGGACACTGAATAGTGCACGGTACATCCAAACCGTCATCGAACCCATCGTTCTACCATTCCTAGACCGGCAAGGGAACCTGCTGTTCCAACAGGACAATGCACGTCCGCATGTATCCCGTGCCACCCAACGTGCTCTAGAAGGTGTAAGTCAACTACCCTGGCCAGCAAGATCTCCGGATCTGTCCCCCATTGAGCATGTTTGGGACTGGATGAAGCGTCGTCTCACGCGGTCTGCACGTCCAGCACGAACGCTGGTCCAACTGAGGCGCCAGGTGGAAATGGCATGGCAAGCCGTTCCACAGGACTACATCCAGCATCTCTACGATCGTCTCCATGGGAGAATAGCAGCCTGCATTGCTGCGAAAGGTGGATATACACTGTACTAGTGCCGACATTGTGCATGCTCTGTTGCCTGTGTCTATGTGCCTGTGGTTCTGTCAGTGTGATCATGTGATGTATCTGACCCCAGGAATGTGTCAATAAAGTTTCCCCTTCCTGGGACAATGAATTCTTGGTGTTCTTATTTCAATTTCCAGGAGTGTATTAAAAGGCAGATAGCGTCGTAGAACGGTATACGTTTACAACTATGGCCAGAGTTGAAAGCATATTGATCGTAAGATGTGTTAGCAGGTCTTCAGCATGAAGCTTGAAATTACTGAAACTTAACAGAAGTGATTTGACTGTCCCTACGGTTCGTCTCGCTGTTGCGGCTACATTTTACCTTGTTAATCTGCAGGTGGATGCTGAACTGGTTGCAGAATCAGTCATTGGTTTCTCCCCGGCAACTTGCATCTGCGGCTAAGTTCAGCTCAGCCCTAAATATCGTGCGCTCATCTGCTCGAAGAGGCGCTCGTCTGCCGAGATCCGCAGGGCGAAGGCTGCGGTGAAGAGACCTGGCGGAGAAGCGATTCCGTTCTGTCTGCTTCCGAAAAGGAAGTCTTGGCTTTTCGCATTTTCCTTCCTTATGTCATTTTCATTGGCTGAGCTACGGACATTACGAGCGTCGACCAGTAAAAAGATGCCTTAAAAAATGCTGGTCACCTGCCTGACTGATTTCAGGCGGCCAACGGGATCTAATGCTCCCTTGCTAACTTGCAGCTCAGTTTAATATATTCACTGCGTAGTCTCTTATTTAAAAGAACAACACGTACCTCTCATGAGTCAGTGAGGATTAATTACTATGATTTGATAAGTCTTTTTAAGTCTAGTTTTATATTAGTTTGGGGACAGTTTGGGAAAAAATGGTCGCATAACACAAAAAGTACATAAATACCACTGATATTTCAGTTAGGTCAATGAAGTTAGTCAAGAAGATCAATGAAATCCCAATAGTGCTATCTACTGTCTTTCTACAACTAGTAAAAAGTCGCTAACCTACTACTACAATCTTCTCTGGAACATCGAATCGGCGTGTCCTCTCGCTTAAAGACGAGTGTTAAGTCTTTCTACGGATCGAGATTACTGTAGCAAAATACTTTTAGGATCTTCATCTTTTTCGATAAACCTTTTCTTTTTTCTCTAATATCAACATTTCCAGAGACTTTCCTAAGTCTTTCGAGACACTTAAATTTGCACTGGCGTTCGTGGCGGTGGCGGTATACGTCTGATTCATTCAATCGCCTATCCAGGTAAACTGCAGGGAAATAAACATTGGTTTTTATCAGGCAAAATAACAAGGTAGCTTCAGAAGTGTATACAAGACAATGAACCATTCCTATATTCTGGACGAAATTATGGAACGGTTTAACATCTATGAATAACTGATCTTGGAACAGTTCTACTTGCTTTATATTAATACCCAGTATCTTGTTTCGCTTGAATTCTCTTCAGACCAGATGTTAAATAGGAATAAAATGGATAACAAATATGGATAAAATAACAGTATAATGAGGAATAAAATTCGTAGATAAGCCTTACAATCTCTATAGTGAAGTGACACCATTGATGAAACAGTACGTTATGACCAATCAGGGACGAGGCTGTGGGTTGTACGAAGACATGCTGAAAATCAATGCCTCCGAATTTGTGTGAAAGGTATTAAAGCTTTTTAAGCAAAATCAACGTTATTAACATGCTACATCTCTATTCTTCACGTCAACAAATTCGCAGCCCTCTGCCGCTAGAGGATTCCAAATTGTACCGTGTAACGTGGCGGTCTGTAACGTAACTACGTCGGTGCGTGAGAAAGAGCGTGCTGTAACCGAGTTTCTAACTCGATGAGTTCATCCACACATGGAGCACCCCCTCCCTCAGTGCGACAATGTAAGACCATACACGGGCGCTACGACATCTGCAACAATCTGACACCTTGGGTTCACTGTCATCGATCGTCTTCCATACAGTACCAATTTGGCCTCGTCCGATTTTCAACTGTTTCTAAAACTTAAAGAACTCCTTCGAGGTCTTCATTTTGATAGTGATGAAGCGGTGCAAGCAGAGGTCGTGTTGTGGTGCCGTCAACAAAGTCAAACATCGTACAGCGACGGTATCAACAAACATCCCTCTCTCTGGAACAAAAGTATTCGTCGTCAGGATGACTATGTTGAGAAATAAATATGTAAACATGAAGAATTATGATGTAGAGTGTAATAAGGTTTGTTTTATTTAAAAAATAAGAGAGAAAAAATTTGCATATATTACCTTTCAGCAAGTCCTCGTATATGGTCACTCACCATCAGTTTTGCGTTACATAGAATGCAAATTTATAAAAGAAGGCCTGTATAGTACACGCAAAAGACACGATACATTTAGAGACAAATTAGTTTGAAAAATGCTGCATGTACACCGCTTGGTTGCGTGACGTAAACAAAGAAGAGTGATTTATGTTATTATGTGGTCACCAAGACGATGGCAAAGATGAATGCTTGCGGCCGTTACCGTTTGTGACAAAGATTAATGACTGTGTGACTCACTTAAGGACCCCAAATACGAGCGACGAATTGCAAAAACAATATCATTTGTACCAATCGCAAATTGGAACAAAAGATAAAGTAGTTCTATAAATAACCAGCAATCTTTGAAGCTCCCCCATAATGTGGCTACTTTAAACAAACTGTTAGCCAGTCAGTTCTGTTCTAATAACTGATATAGATAATATCCTACTGTCACAGTGCTAATTTAAACAGTTGGTTCACATTCATGTAGTTGCATGGTAAGGTTCGTTTAGTATGACAAACTGAAATAAGTATCATGACAAATTAAAAACAGATAAGTTCTTGAAGCTACTACTTAATAAAGTTGATTTCGTATCACAAACTAATAGGAAAAAAAAACAAGTCACATAATGTAAGGACTATTTTTAAGAAGGAACACAAAAGGGGGGAAATTTTTATGTGTCGGCAAGTGCACAGAAGAAATTTAAGCACTACAGCTGCGGCATTAACGCTGCCTGATATTTCTAAATGCCAGCACAAACCCTTTTTCATAAACAGCCCGTTCGATTCATGAGATAAGTACATTACCTTTTCTTGATTATTACCTGTTTTAATAAGACTAGTTCATCTGCGCTAAAATGTGAGGTATCAAGTGATGTACAGTCCACGTTAACTATTTCTTATGTTTAATTATATTGATTACAAATATTTCATTAAAAAGTATAGAAAATGGAGAAATAACACAAGTAAAGCCATTATAGGTAAGCTTCTGAAAACTAAACGGAGTTTGAAACTTCCTGGCGGATTAAAACTGTATGCCGGACCGAGACTCGAACTCGGGCCCTTTGCGCTTCGCGGGCAAGTGCTCTGGTAGATTATTAGTGCTCTGGTAGAGCACTTGCCCGCGAAACGCAAAGGTCCCGAGTCCGAGTCTCGGTCCGGCATACAGTTTTAATCCGCCAGGAAGTTTCATATCAGTGCACACTCCGCTGCATAGTGACAATCTCATTCTGTAAACGGAGTTTGTTTGTCACCGTATTCTGTCAGTATCATTGAAGTATTTGAGTGAGTTCAACTTCTCGAACCAGCTGCACTGAAGCATTTAATATAGATCTACTTCGTAATACTACCAATAATTCGCATCGACATCGTGCTTTGGTCACTCACCCGTCGTAATGTTCCCTTTCAAATCATTCCGATGATGAGGACGTCTCTGGGCTGTTTCAGCATAAAAAAACTGTAAAGTCTACAAAAAAAATTACAGCAGACTAGATGCTTTCTAGATTTAAACGAAATTGAGTCTTGAGTACTCAAGATCCTGCAACCATTATTCCAACTATGTATTCCACAGTCTATAATTTTTTCTTAATGAGAAATCCTTGTCTTCGACAAATACGTAGGCTATTGTGTATCCACCCAGAAAAGATTGTGGAGGTAATTCTGAAGTGCAATTCACAACTTTTCGTGGAAATCTGTATTTTCATTAGATCACCATCAGATATGTGTTTATTTGTTGGCAAAGAGTATCTGACTGTGAAACCATTTGTAATTGAAAAATAAAATCCCGCGTCAGTTGCATGAATAATAATGACACGTGTTTCTCGTTGTTTGTTTCCAAAGCGTTAAGAATATTACAATTCGCAATATCTTTCCACTGCTATTCTGTAGACGGGAACCAAAAACATTAAATACAGTACCGGTATTACATCTTTCAGGAAACAGAAACAGAGTACATCCAACAGTGGAGTTCTCAATTGGGGAAAGAGAAACAAGGAAAGGAAGGAAACCATGGCAGGGAGGTGCTAGACAATTAAAGAGGAAGAGAAAGGGAGGGAGAGAGAGAGAGAGAGAGAGAGAGAGAGAGAGAGAGAGTGCGGCTGAGAAAACCCTCGCGCAGAAGTTATTACGGAAACTCTGGCAAAAATAAGAATTTACGGCAGAAATGTTCACGAGAAACTTAGCTTGTGAGAAATGTACCTTTCAGCTCGAGACTTGTCAAATATGCAACGTTCGGCCACTGCAAGACTGACAAATGTTGTTCTGCTCGAGAGACAGGTAGAAAAATCATGCTTTAATTTCAAAGTGCAAAAATATTATTCGCAGATAGCTATGAAAGAGATACAGATGTCCAAACCTTTGAATGTAAGCAATTTTAAGTTTAAGTCCATTTTAAAATAAAAGATAGTAAACTGAAGTTTCCTTGAGAGGTGCCGGGGCTAGTAGTGTATTTATCACTAAATCCTACTAGAATCCACATGTGTAAATCATGCTCTAAACCCCCCCCCCCTATTCTAACTCCGACTTTTGCTGTTGCACAAGGATAAAACAAATACGCGAACTGACTCTAATCAACCCTGCTAGTGGAGTAGAAGAGAGTTTGGCACCTGCAATAATTTAATTTGATAAATAAGTTAAATAAACAAAGGCACATTAGCATAGTGAGGAATGATAGGGTTGCTCTATTGATTAACAGAAAGAAAGTTCTGTCCAAAATAACAATATGATTTATTAAGATTAAACGCAGAATAGTAAAAGAGACACAGGAAATATAAAACATCAAATTGGCTAAAATTGGAGATTCATACAAACACAGTAAAGGTGAAGTTGTCCCTAACTTAGATCGTGAGGTTTAAGACGAAGTGGTATGTGGAGCCAATTCCTTTCCACTCAAATCTCAAGAGAGACACACAGCTAACCCAATAGTAATTGCTGCTACTCGAAACTGAACAAAGTTAGAAAAGGATGAACAGGCGCGCTCTGCTGAGCTCTGATTATCACCTAGGAAAATCCCTATCTGCCGGTGCTGCGGACGTACATTACCAACAGTCTTCTTATCTCCCAGAACACGATCTGGCGTACCGCAGGCGAGGGCTGGTTGCTCCGACGTCCTCGACCGAAAGGCGACTGCCGACTACTCAGAGCACCCGTACAGGCCGAACACCGAACATTCCCGCCCCCACGACAGTGGCCGTGGTTACGTTCCAATCAGCAACTCGAAAACCGGCGGAAATTCCACTCCATTGCCGGAGCACTACCATTCCACCAATGGAGATTCTTGGCGCCAATTTATGTGCTGATTTTGCAGAAAGTGCGGGAATTTTCCCGCCACAACTGCGTGGGTACACAAGTCATTCCCACGCCTCGCTGGTAGCCCGCCAGAACGTGTTTTCGCAAAGTTTCTCTGAAGTAACGGAACCTCTAGCCCAGCCGCTACTTCACACCCCAGCGGGCGTGTCTCTTGACAATGTCGGCGTCTGAAAAGCATTCACTCGACTGCCTCACACACGTCGGCTTAAGTCTCTCCAGTTCCACAGAGCCCGCCTGTCACCGGCCCACCCGGGTGACGAGAGACGCTGCGTGGGAAGTACGCGTGTTAAGGAAAAGCAACCCTCCACCGCATGCAACTAGAGAGGAGAATCGTAAGATAGAAATATGAGAGGGGGCTCATGCCACCTCTCATTGCCCCTACGCCATTTTAGATTGTAATTGGTGAGCGGTTGGCTCACTTAGGAGCAAGGTAGTGAGTCAATCGCCCAAGAACAATCTTACAAAGTGACTCCACATACCGCACTCTATAAAAAAGATCATTGCAACTGAAAAATGCAACTCATAGAGGGAGGATTATTTATGATGTAGCCAACTTCACCTTCTTAATATGGAACACTAACACTCACATCAGACATCCATACCCAGGGAGCCCCTTCCAAACACCGATTCACGCAGACATTCACGCTCTAAACATGGCCCGGGCATCTGAGCCAAATATGGAGCAGTTTATTCTTTACAATCAGAGTTGGAGTGCTCCGCAATTAAATGCCCAAGATGTTACAACAATTTTAATCATTAAACTAACCTGACCTCACTCACACATGATAATATTTAAGTTAACAATCTCTTTGTGAGTTTTCAGATTCTAGTTACAACCTCCGATTCATTCTGTCTCCCTGCAGCAAGAATAACCTTTACAAAATGTTCCCTGAACTGATGGTCCATTCACAATGACAGTGGTGGTATCTGCTTCAGTTTATGGGGACTTCAGGCACACTGTTAGCATACACACAACAATAAACACAAAATACAAAAAAAACATGATGTGGAGAACAATACAGTAATCTGTAATAAGAATTACAGTGTAAAACACAAACGCATACAAGGTATAACATACATTACAGAAACAACATAAGAGAAAGAAATTTAAGAAAAACAAAAAAAACAAGGTTCATGGGGCATCAAATTGTGCGTGCACATTGCACAAAGTTCACGACTGTGCTGAGAATGAGGCACTAAATCACATTGTTAGAAATATCCGTGGCACTTCACTGATTCCACTGTACTGACATCACATAAGGCTAAACGTCGGTTGTAGTTGCTACGTTGTGGCAACAGCAATAGGGAGTTCTGGAGTGTCTGCAGTACGCTGTTGAGATTGTAGTCAGACCCACGCATATGATCACGGCCGTATGGTAGGAAGACACAGTGATAGGCTCTCCTCACGTCGATTAATTGTTTCTGAGGTCTACTCGTTGGGATACATCACTAGTCTAGGTCTCTTCTCTCGCTGGACAGAACTTTATGTTTCCCAATATTGCAGTTCGACGAGGGATGATGGCACGTGGAGTGACTCCACAAGTGTGTGAGGTCATCCATACAGGATCGAACTAGGAGCGACTATTGTTAAAAACTGCTCTCTAATAGAGAGGAGAAGTAAGACATGAGACCATACATTTGTTAGTGTGGCACGATACTGCTTTGTGTATGCAGATTGGCCAATGCTAGTGAGTTGTAAAAACCCAAACAGGTGAGTATAGAGCGTCCCTTTCTGTCCTGAGGCACATGAGGCGCAGGTTCTGACACGATATGTGATGTTCTTCGTGTACTCACGACAACGTGGTCTGCCGCAGGGAATCCCTCCAAGCGGCTGCCGCGTCCGGAGAGCTAGCAGGCTGTCGCGTGTCAGGGTCAACGGCCAGCCCCACTTTCGCTTGTGGCGGGGCGAGGGTCCCGTGTAATCCCTCAGGTATGCAGCCGGGTGACTGTCAGCGTGTAGGACGGGACGCTCGCCCTCTAGCAGGTAGCCGAAGACCTCTTGTTTTTGCGCTGGCTGGCCTCTGCATTGCCACGTTCCTCGTCATCTGTACAATTCTTACAAAAGTCTTATGCCTAACTTTTTCCCATGACCTTCTATGTTATAATAAATTTACATAATGAAACATTGATGGTCTGTCATTTCAGACACTCTTATTTTACTTTTATAGTTATTAATCTATGGCAATCATTATAACATCTAATCTAGACATGGAAATAATTTATTTTGATATATGTGTAGAGACCGATCTCAGTATGTACATGGTGTGTGATAACTGATGCTTTGTAATGGATGAACAACTAAATGTGCGGGCCCGCACTAATATTACTATTAATTATATAGATCGACAGTAGACATGCTTCAAGAATTAACTACCATATCCCAACGATCTACATTCTACGTCTTTTAATTAAATTATGTTGTTATGCAGGTCTAAGTTTTACTGTGCTATAAAGAACATGCAACTACGCTACTTTCGCTCGCCCGTCGTCCCTCCATCTCGGGTCTGTGGTTTGGTGACCTGAAAAATAGCAACTCAACAGGCGCGCGCCACACTTGTGGTAGAAAACCCCCACAATATTAATCTAGTTATTGTTAAATCCTACAGTTTAACTTATCCTAGTATCGTACTTTCCCTTTTTATTTATTTATTTATTTATTTTATTTTATTTATTTATTTATTTTTTTTTTTTTTATTTACCTTATACAATACCCTTACATAGTTCCTGTTACGCTGAGATGTCTTGCTGCTCGCCGCTATTGACGACAGTGATGTGCGCGCCGTACGACATGACCTCCGAGTTTTCATTACGCCTCACTGAAACTCCAGAGACTGGGTTAGCCATGGCTATACACGACAATAAATTTATAGTTGCAACTTCCTTCTCTATGTGAAGCGGTTTTCGCGATCGAAGTACACCTTTCCAGAAGCAATGTAATACGACCAAGCCAGGACTGGTTCCTGTTGAGGATTCAGACACCCAACACACGCCAGCTACACAGTATGTCACGAATATCCAAGTACAATTCCTTGGTGATTCATCTGTGACAAAAACGAGCAGCACGCTAAATCCCCAACCAGCACATTAGCATGGTAGGCTTTTATGCCCTCATTTCTCTCGTCTAGGGCACCATTAGAGTCAAATGCTCACAGGTTCACCCCGACTTGCAAGACAACGATACCGGCGCAGCTCTGCAAAAACTATACTGCCCATATTCACCCTCGAAATCGCGCAATATACCACAATCGTGCAGTGCACTGACGCGTGCCTGCAAGCATTGGTATGAACGTCTCACGAACTGGTTGTGGCCGCTATGGAGCGTATCACGACCTCTCAGAACGCTTCTAAGAGCACGTTCTTGTATGCGCCCGTTTGTGCGACGTCTCGTCACTCATCCTTATCCCTTAACATGGACACCAGATAGGAAAGGACAAAAACATTGCTCATGAAAAGGTAGTGTCTCCTACTCCATCGACATTGGAGATCGCAAACATAAACAAAAAGAGGATAGCAGCAGTAAATTCTTATGCAAGACAACGCAGCGTGTTAATACTTTAGCAATCTTAATCTATTAATGTAACAATTATTGTTCCCCACAGAAAGGTTCATATATTTGCTTATTCTACTATGTACACCACTTAAACTACTATTATTCCACGAACTTCTTTGTGTGAGAGATGTGGTGGAATCCTATGGACTAGCGCCAATCCCTTGTTAGACTCCCCCTCCTCTGACGTGCATTAGGATTTGCAGGTCTAATTTCAATCTCCTGGTTCTCCTGTTGTCCTTGATTTCGCTCTCTCCAATTACGGTCGCTTTGCCGTACGTTATTTCTCCTGTCCCAGATTCCTTGTCTAGATTGACCCTGTTTCCTGACGTTCTGGTTTCCGTGTCTCTGGTTTCCATAACCTTGAGTAGCGTAACCTTGATTTCCGTAACCCTGGTTTCCTAACTGACGAGTGCGATTTTGCGATCTGTTGTCGTCTTCCCTTGCTGGCCCGTGGTATTTGTTATTTTGCGCCTTCTTCCTGTCCTTTGCGTCTTGTTTATCGAAGACTACTTCGAGTTCGCGCAATAGACTCTTGAATGCTTCTATGTCCGATCCACACCTTCCGACAAGTGTCTGTTGATACCTAATAGGCAATTTGGAAAAGCAAAATTTAATGATTTCTCCGTTGCTATATGGACTATCTAAAAACTGATTCTTCTTGAGTAAATCATCAAAAAATTTGGTTGCGTTCTTATGCCCGGACACTTCCAGTTCAGGACAAAATATTATTTCCTCTTTAATCCTGTCTTGCGTTTCCTTTGACCAGTAGGTCCGCAGGAATGCATCAACAAATTCCTGATAGGTCCGACACGTCGCTGCCACACCCCGCATCTTTTCCGCGGCTTGGCCCTCGATGTGTCCACACATGAATTCTAATTTTGCGTGGGTTGGCCATGATGACGGTAATGAATTAGTAAACTGCGTCACCCAGCTCTTCGGATGCATCGACCCTCCATTATCTCTGAACTTTTGGAATTTTAGTATCGACAGGAAGTGATTGTGATCAAAATCCTGTCCGATCCTCGCACTGGTGTTGTCACTCGTTTCCGATACTTGCACGTCTGCTGAGTGTCCTGATCTATCTTGCTGATAACTGTGATGTGCTACCTCTGTATCACAGTGGCGGTGACACTCAGAATTCACTCTCCTAAGTGGGCTACAATTATTGGAGCTATTACTAGGTGTTTCTGCGTGTGCATTGTTAGTTCCGCCCTCTGTCACTGGGCTAGAGCACGGCGGGCTTTTCCTCGGAGACACACTTCTGTGTACTCCATCATTGGTATCCGAACGCGCAGTGCTCGTGTGCCCGTTTCGCTCTAGTTTTGCCATCCGACTCTCTACTTCTTTCATTCGTTTCGTGATGTTGGTAACCGCAATATTACCTTGGGTTTTTAAGAACGCTAGGGATTTTGAGTGGGCTTGTGTCGCACGTCGCAAGCGACCTACAAGTTGAGAAGTTACTTTTGCGATTTTCATTGCCCCTGTTGCTGCCGTTTGGGCTAGGCCTGCTACTTTTTGTGCTACCATTGACAATTGTTTTGCTTCTCCACATTCTTTCTTTATTGTTAGTAATTCCCCACGAATTTCCCCTATATGCGAAATTATTGCCTCCGTGTCCTTCTTACGCTGTTCGTCAGCTTCTTCCTTCTCCTTCTTACGTTGTTTCTCCTCTTCTTCCTTCTCCCTCTTACGCTGTTCGTCAGCTTCTTCCTGCTTCTTACGCTTTTCGTCAGCTTCTTCTTTCATTGATCGTAGGAAGCTCAGTATTGGGTTTACGTCATCTTCTTGATCCTCTTCAAACATGGGCGATGTAACTCTGGACACCTGGGCGCTAGAGCTCTGACGTGACCGAGCTGGCCTCTGTCTGCACTCGTTCGTTTGACTATAAACTTCTGCTACCGTCTCGACCTGTGTGCCTGTCTCTGTTTCATCCTCTACTTCACTATCATAATCACGGCCGCAACGCTGCTCTGAGATCGCGTCCAAATCACCTTCCTCATCAATGCCCCTGGCGTCCTGTCCTGCTAAAAATGTGCCCATCTCATCTCCGAACCTATTCCCGTCAGTAAACTGCCCCTTATCCATTATGCTATCCTCTTTTGTTTTAGCTTCGCCCGATAATAGTCGTGCCTTACTTCTCGTTATCATTCATAAAAACAAATTCATCTAAAATGCACAATAAAATTAATCTACTCCATATATTTTTTACACATAAACATAAAATTTCAACAACGCTGTTCCAACGCTGTAATCACAAACACAATTTGATGTGGTACAGAAACCGCACACAAATCCGACAAAGTGCGATGCGGTACAGACACCACATCAGCGAAACACAAAAAAAACAATGAACAAAAAATATATACACTGAAAACAAAAACTGTAGTCATGCGCCGCTACTTAAAACTAAACGCGGAACTACCAAAAAAAACTTGGGTATTAATCATTAAAAAAAATAGAGAGAAAAAAAATTGAATGTTCCTACTAAGAATCCTGTTTGTTTATCAGAGATTCACAGGAAAGATCCGAGGCCAAGGGTCGCCATATTATGCGAGGTGCCGGGGCTAGTAGTGTATTTATCACTAAATCCTACTAGAATCCACATGTGTAAATCATGCTCTAAACCCCCCCCTATTCTAACTCCGACTTTTGCTGTTGCACAAGGATAAAACAAATACGCGAACTGACTCTAATCAACCCTGCTAGTGGAGTAGAAGAGAGTTTGGCACCTGCAATAATTTAATTTGATAAATAAGTTAAATAAACAAAGGCACATTAGCATAGTGAGGAATGATAGGGTTGCTCTATTGATTAACAGAAAGAAAGTTCTGTCCAAAATAACAATATGATTTATTAAGATTAAACGCAGAATAGTAAAAGAGACACAGGAAATATAAAACATCAAATTGGCTAAAATTGGAGATTCATACAAACACAGTAAAGGTGAAGTTGTCCCTAACTTAGATCGTGAGGTTTAAGACGAAGTGGTATGTGGAGCCAATTCCTTTCCACTCAAATCTCAAGAGAGACACACAGCTAACCCAATAGTAATTGCTGCTACTCGAAACTGAACAAAGTTAGAAAAGGATGAACAGGCGCGCTCTGCTGAGCTCTGATTATCACCTAGGAAAATCCCTATCTGCCGGTGCTGCGGACGTACATTACCAACAGTCTTCTTATCTCCCAGAACACGATCTGGCGTACCGCAGGCGAGGGCTGGTTGCTCCGACGTCCTCGACCGAAAGGCGACTGCCGACTACTCAGAGCACCCGTACAGGCCGAACACCGAACATTCCCGCCCCCACGACAGTGGCCGTGGTTACGTTCCAATCAGCAACTCGAAAACCGGCGGAAATTCCACTCCATTGCCGGAGCACTACCATTCCACCAATGGAGATTCTTGGCGCCAATTTATGTGCTGATTTTGCAGAAAGTGCGGGAATTTTCCCGCCACAACTGCGTGGGTACACAAGTCATTCCCACGCCTCGCTGGTAGCCCGCCAGAACGTGTTTTCGCAAAGTTTCTCTGAAGTAACGGAACCTCTAGCCCAGCCGCTACTTCACACCCCAGCGGGCGTGTCTCTTGACAATGTCGGCGTCTGAAAAGCATTCACTCGACTGCCTCACACACGTCGGCTTAAGTCTCTCCAGTTCCACAGAGCCCGCCTGTCACCGGCCCACCCGGGTGACGAGAGACGCTGCGTGGGAAGTACGCGTGTTAAGGAAAAGCAACCCTCCACCGCATGCAACTAGAGAGGAGAATCGTAAGATAGAAATATGAGAGGGGGCTCATGCCACCTCTCATCCTTTTCTGTCTCTTAGGTCACAATAATCTTTTAGAGTTCTGAGTATTGCACCGCATGCTTCTGGGATAATCATCCTCCAAGGATTGCGGCGGTATAATTGGCGCAAATGTAAGGTCTTACATAAATCTGCCAGTTGCTAAAAAAAACCGTAAAGGTGCTGTGAGGAGCTCGTGAGCCCATAGTGACAGCCTTACATACATGGTGCTTAGAAATAGTCTAAATAGCTTCTAAGGGTATTGCATGGTAGGTTGCACTGAGAAATAACTGTTAAGAAAAAAATTCGGATGTTGCACAGCAATGAAGTTAACCAATCAAGTCGTTGCGTGCGCAAATTCATGTAGTATCGGTTGATCTCCTAGCGTAGATGACAACTGCTCAGTCTTTGGCCCGGTTTCGATCCTTACTACCGTCCCATGTTCAATTTCTGCATCGCTCTCTTGCTCGGTTTTAGGAAACAAAACAAAGAACACCTTTGGCGACACTGTCTCTAATGGGCCCCTTGAATTTGCACGCGAAGCTAACTGGTTGGCTAACTTTAGTACTAATTAAATACGAGAAAGGCAACCTTTATCAAACTTTTTTCTTAACGGTTATTTCTCAGCACAGCCTATCCTACAACACCCTTACAAGCTTTTCAGACTGTTTCTGACCGCCCTGCACACAGACTGACAAGTGGGCACTATCGTCAGAGCCTGCTGTAATTATTATTATTATTATTGTTATTATTATACAAATTTGGCCGTTAAAGAGCGTGAAAATAGTTATTTCTTGCGCTTCTGGGAAGTCTTCTTTCTCTCAGTCCACACTTCTTTCATTCTTGCGCTGAAGGCGGCTTTTCTCTCTTCAGACCATTTAGTTCCACAAGTCTTCTTAATTTTCACACCGAAACCCGTGAATGAATTCAGTTTTTTTCTAAAAAGGTTTCTGTTAAATATTGTTTCCTGATCTATGTCCATTTCTTTTAGATCTCTTTCTGTGTTGATAAACCATAAATTTTTATTTTTTAGATTTGCGATATACGAAAATATTTGTTTTGTAAGCCTATTCGGGTTCATCCTCATGATATGAGCATAAAAGGAGCATCTTCTTTTTCTAATTTCGTCTGTAATTTTGCTGCACTTCGTATACACTTCTTTGTTGCTTTTTAGTCTGTATACAGGCTTGCCTTGGTCGTCTGTTATTTTCCTGTGTCCAAGAATTGTCCTCACAATTCTTCTTTCACGATTTTCTATCTGTTCTGCGTATGTAAAATTTGCCAGTGTTTCTGATGCATATAGTATCTGCGGTCTAATGACAGTCTGGTAGTGTCTGAGTTTAATGTTTTTGGATATACATTTTTTTGAATAAATTTGTCTGCAGTAGTGAGTTGCTGTCTCTAGTTTTTGTATTCTAGCCCTGCAGGCTGGATGACCTTTTGCCACAGGCTGAATTAGTTCACCAAGATATTTAAAATGTTTAGATACCTGTATTTTCCCGTATTTCGTAGTTATTTTCTTTGGTGGATTTTTGATATTTGTAATGATTTCTGTCTTTTCAAATGAAATTTGCAAGCCTGCTTTTTCAGCAGTTTCTTTAAGTAATTTTATTTGTTTTATTGTCTTTTTGTGTGTAAGCTAAACAGGCGAGATCGTCAGCGAAGGCAAAACAGTTGGTTTCAATGGCTTTGTAGCACTTCCCTCCAATTTGGACTTTCTCAACTCCATGTTTTTGCGTGAGTTTTCTCCATTCTGCTATGACTTTATCCAGAACACAGTTGAAGAGTACCGGGGACAGCGCATCTCCTTGTCTGACGCCGGTTTTGACCTCGAAATGCCGTGAAATTTCTCCTTGGAATTTTACTTTTGATGTTGTATTTGTTAATGTTTCTTTGATTATGGTGATTGTTGTTTCATCTATTTCATATTCTCGAAGTGTTTTGATGAGTGTGTCCCTATCGATTCAGTCATAAGCTTTTTTGAAATCAATGAATGTTATGAAATATTTCTTGCTCCTTGTAGATAAATAGTTCATTGTTGTTTTGAGGTTAAAAATTTGTTCGGCGCAGGATCTTCCTGGTCTGAAGCCAGCTTGATATTCTCCAAGTTTTCCCTCTATAATTGGTGATACACGACTGAGCAGGGCTTTTGATAGAATTTTGTATGGGACTGGGAGAAGCGATATTCCACGATAGTTGTTAACATCCCTTTTGTCACCTTTTTTAAACAAAGGGTGAATTAGGGCAGTTTTCCAGTGACTTGGGATTTTCTTGGTTTCCCATACTTGTTCAAGTTCTTTGTGTAGTGCTTCTACTGATGTTTCTCCCCCAAGCTTGAGCATTTCTGCTGTAATTGTGTCTTCTCCACATGCTTTCCTGTTTTTGAGATTTTTGATTATGTTTGTGATTTCCTCTCGTGTCGGAGGTGTTGAATGTGTTGGTAATGTTTCTGGTTGCGTAAAACTGAGAGTCTGGATGGGTGTTTGGCAGTTTAGGAGTGTCTCAAAATATTCAGCCAGGATTTCACAGTTTTCAGTATTGTTGGTGGCGAGAGTCTTATTATTTCTCATAAGGTTTAGGCAAGGGGACTGGTATCCTCGGAGTTTCTGGTTGAATGTTTTGTACCAAGCTGCCGTGTTGCATTTCTTGAAATTCTCTTCGATTGAGTCCAGTTGTTCTTTTTCATATTGTCTCTTGGTGTTGCGAATAGTTTTCGAGGCGTTCTTTCTGGCTTGCTTAAATTCATCAAATTTGTTTTCAGTTTTATGTGAGTTCCACTTTTTCCAGGCTTTAAGTCTTTCATGCAGAACTTCATTACAGTTGCTGTCCCACCACGGGTGTCTCGGTTTGCTCTTTTTTGGAAAGGTTGTTTCTGTTGCCTCAATCAAGTTGTTCTGAAATTCTTGGAGGTTTTGTGAAGGGGAGAATGTCTTTAGTTTTTTCTGAAAATCCTTGAGGTTAGAGTTGGACTTAAGGTTGTAATTTCTCAGGGTTGTAAGATCAGAATTTATTTTATTTCTGTTTTTATATTCACCGTTTCTGCTTTTCTGTTTGCTTTTTGGGATCAGTTTAGTTTTTATTTTCGTGAGATAGTGATCGGAGTCGAGGTTTAGAGATTTTCGGACACGTGTGTTCAATATTTCTTTTTCACATTTGGAGGAGATGGCAACGCGATCTATTTGAAATTCTCCGATACTCTTTATCGGAGATACCCAGGTTTTTTTTTTCTGGGAAGATGTTTAAAACGTGTTGACATTAGCTTGAGTTTAAACTGCTTACAGAGCATAATTAACCTTTCTCCATTTTTGTTGGTTCGTTTGTGTGCGGGAAAGTTGCCGACAATATCGCGGAATTTCTTTTCTTTTCCAATCTGAGCGTTAAAATCTCCTAGAAGTATTTTTGCATTGTTTTCTGGGATTTCTGATATATGATCCTTAAGGTTTTCCCAGAATTCATCTGTTTCTTCCCTATTTTTAGCATTATTTTTGTCATTTGTGGGAGCGTGAACATTGATTAATGTGTATTTTTTATTTGCACATCGAAAAGTGAGCAAAGATGTTCTCGATGATGTTGACCAAAAATGTTCGACAGAGTTCTGAATTTTGGTGTTTACAGCAAAAGCTGTGCCAAGCTGAGGGCATTTCTTCATTACAATTTTTCCAGGTTTTCCTTCAAATATTCTGAATTTGTTTGATTCAAATGTGTTTTCATCAGTGAAGCGAGTTTCTTGTAGCGCCAGAATTTGTATTTCTTCCGTGTGTAACTGGTCTGTAAGGTGCTTAAGTTTTCCCACTTTGAGAAGGGAGTTTATGTTGAGAGTTGCTATGTTGAAGATTTTTCTGGGTTTAATCTTGTTGGATTTGCATGGTGTTGCAGACTCCCCAGAATCCATGGGTCTGCTTGCGTCGTTGCCGACGGTCGATTGGCCACCTGGGGTAGTTTCGTTATTGAAAGACATTTCCATCATGCGTTAAGATTGTAACTGTTGAAATTCTTCAAAGTTGGGGAGATTACTTGCGTAAGGTCTTACATAAATCTGCCAGTTGCTAAAAAAAACCGTAAAGGTGCTGTGAGGAGCTCGTGAGCCCATAGTGACAGCCATATATACATGGTGCTTAGAAATAGTCTAAAAAGCTTCTAAGGGTATTGCATGGTAGGTTGCACTGAGAAATAACTGTTAAGAAAAAAATTCGGATGTTGCACAGCAATGAAGTTAACCAATCAAGTCGTTGCGTGCGCAAATTCATGTAGTATCGGTTGATCTCCTAGCGTAGATGACAACTGCTCAGTCTTTGGCCCGGTTTCGATCCTTACTACCGTCCCATGTTCAGTTTCTGCATCGCTCTCTTGCTCGGTTTTAGGAAACAAAACAAAGAACACCTTTGGCGACACTGTCTCTAATGGGCCCCTTGAATTTGCACGCGAAGCTAACTGGTTGGCTAACTTTAGTACTAATTAAATACGAGAAAGGCAACCTTTATCAAACTTTTTTCTTAACGGTTATTTCTCAGCACAACCTATCCTACAACACCCTTACAAGCTTTTCAGACTGTTTCTGACCGCCCTGCACACAGACTGACAAGTGGGCACCATCGTCAGAGCCTGCTGTAATTATGATACCGCATACCGTTTTCGTGACTGATATATGCCTCTTTTGTAATTCACCATTGGAAGAATAGTCTTGAAGTAAATATGTCTGTGTAGGCTGTCATGTCATTACAGGAACTTTATAAACGAAGTTATTGCCGCTTGCAGGACTATAAAAAAATAAAAACGATTGTAAACTATGTGTTGTTATCGTCTTCAGTCTGAAGAGTGATTTGAAGCAGCTCTCCATGCTACTCTATCCTTTGCAAGCCTCTTCATCTACGAATAACTTCTGCAACCAACATTTCTCTGAATCTGCTTATTGTGCACATCTCTTGGTCTCCCTCTACGATTTTTATCATGCACACTTCGCTCCAGTACCAGACAGGGGATCTCAGAAGGTGTCCTATCAACTGATCCCTTCTTTTAGTCAAGTAATGCCACAAACTTCTTTTTTCCCCAATTCTACTCAGTACCCCCTCATTTGTACCACAATCTACCCATCTGCATTTCAGCGTTCTTCAGTAGCAGCACCCTTCCAAAGTATCTGTTCCCTTTTGTCTAAACTGTTTATCATCCATGATTCACATCCATACATGAGTACAATCCAGACAAATACACTCGGAAAAGGCTTCCTAAAACTGAAATCTATAATCGGCGATAACAAATTTCTTCAGAAACGATTTTCTTGTCATTGCCAGTCTACATGTCACATCCTTTCTACGTCGACCATCATCAGTTATTTTACATCCCAAATACACTACTGGCCATTAAAATTGCTACACATCGAAGATGACGTGCTACAGATGCGAAATTTAACCGACAGGAAGAAGATATTGTGATATGCAAATGATTAGCTTTACAGAGCATTCACACAAGGTTGGCGCCAGTGGCGACACCTACAACTTGCTGATATGAGGAAACTTTCCAACCGATTTCTCATACACAAACAGCAGTTGACCAGCGTTGCCTGGTCAAACGTTGTTGTGATGCCTCGTGTAAGGAGGAGAAATGCGTACCATCACGTTTCAGACTTTGATAAAGATAGGATTGTAGCCTATCGCGATTGCGGTTTATTGTATCGCGGCATTGATGCTCGCGTTGGTCGAGATCCAATGACTGTTAGCAGAATATGGAATCGGTGGGTTCAGGAGGGTAATACGGAACGCCGTGCTGGATCCCAACAACCTCGTATCACTAGCAGTCGAGATGACAGGCATCTTATCCGCATGGCTGTAGCGGATCGTGCAGCCACGTCTCGATCCCTGAGTCAACAGATGGGGACGTTTGCAAGACAACAACCATTTGCACGAACAATTCGACCACGTTTGCAGCAGCATGGACTATCAGCTCGGAGACCATGGCTGCGGTTACCCTTGACGCTGCATCACAGACAGGAGCGTCTGCGATGGCGTACTCAACGACGAACCTGGGTGCACGAATGGCAAAACATTTTTTCGGATGAATCCAGGTTCTGTTTACAGCATCGTGATGGTCACATTCGTGTTTGTCGACATCGCGGTGAACGCACCATGGAAGCGTGTGTTCATCATCGCCATACTGGCGTATCACCCGGCGTGATGGTATGGGGTGCCATTGGTTACACTGTAAGTAGGCTGTTTAGGTTTTTTTATTGGTAACTCCACCTCTGTATAAAAATCACCGGCTGTGCCGTGTGCAGTCTGTGGCTGCTTTGCATTGTTGTAATACTCAACCATTGTAGTGTTAGGCAGCTGGCTGTGAACAGCGCGTAGCGTTGCGCAGTTGGAGGTGAGCCGCCAGCAGTGATGGATGTGGGGAGAGAGATGGCGGAGTTTTGTAATTTGTCATGAACTGATATATATATGATGATATCAAGGTAAATACATTGTTTGTTCTCTATTAATATCTTTCATTTGCTAACTATCCCTATCAGTAGTTAGTGCCTTCCATAGTTTGAATCTTTTATTTAGCTGGCAGTAGTGGCGCTCGCTGTATTGCAGTAGCTTGAGCAGCGAAGATTTTTGGTGAGATAAGTGATTTGTGAGACGTATAGTTTAATGTTAGTCAGGGCCATTCTCTTGTAGAGAATTTTGAAAGTCAGATTGCGTTGCGCTAACAAAATATTGTGTGTTGAAAGTCAGATTGCGTTGCGCTAAAAAATATTGTGTGTCAGGTTAAGCACAGTCTTGTATAATTGTTCATAAGGGGACGTTTCAACACGTCTCGGTCACCTCTTGTTGCATTGACGGCACTTTGAACAGTGGACGTTACATTTCAGATGTGTTACGACCCGTGGCCCTACCCTTCATTCGATCCCTGCGAAACCCTACATATGACGACCGCACGTTGCAGGTACTGTACGGGCCTTTCTGGATACAGAAAATCTTCGACTGCTGCCCTGGCCAGCACATTCTCCAGATCTCTCACCAATTCAAAACGTCCGGTCAACGGTGGCCGTGCAACTGCTCATCACAATACGCCAGTCACTACTCTTGATGAACTATGGTATCGTGTTGAAGCTGCCTGGGCAGCTGTACCTGTTCACCCCATCCAAGCTCTGTTTGACTCAATGCCCGGGTGTACCATGGCCGTTATTACGGCCAGAGGTGGTTGTTCTGGGTACTGATTTCTCAGGATCTATGCACCCAAATTGCGTGAAAATGTAATCACATGTGAGTTCTAGTATAATATATTTGTCCAATGAATACCTGTTTATCATCTGCATTTCTTCTTGGTGTAACAATTTTAATGGCCAGTAGTGTAGTATAACTCACCTAATAGTTGAAGTGTCTCGTTATTTTCCTTGTGTTACCTTTGTTGATGCTTCTTTTATATCCTCCTTTTAAGACACTGTCCACTTCGTTCAACTGCTCTTTCCAAGTCCTTTGCTGTCTGACAGAATTGCAATGTCATCGGTAAATCTCGAAGTTTTTATTTCCTCTCTCTGAACTTTAATTTTTTTTTTCGAAGTCTTCTTTGGTTTCCTTTACTGTTTGCACAATGTGCAGATTAAATAACATCGGCGATAGGCTACAACTCGGTCTCACTCCCTTCTCAACCACTACTTCTCTTCCATTATCTCTGACTCTTATAACTGCCGTCTGGTTTCTGTACAGTTTTTAAATAGCCTTTCGCCCCTGTAGTTTTCACTTGCTCCCTTCAGAATTTCAAAGAGAACATTCCAGTCAACATTGTCAAAAACTTAATCTTAGTCTAAAAATGCTATGAACGTAAGTTTGCCTTTCCTTATCCTGTCCCATGAGCGACGTCGTAGGGTCGGTATAGCCTCGCGTGTTCCTACATTTCTCCGGAATCCAAACTGACCTCTCCGGAGGTCGGCTTCTACCAGTTTTTTACATTCTTCTCTAAGGAATTCGTGTTAGTATTTTGCAGCTATGATTTATTAAATTGACGGTGCGGTAATATTCACACCTTTCACCACCTGCTTTCTTCTTGAAGTCTGGGTGTATTTCACCTGTGTTATTTATCTCTCACACCAGGTGGAATAGTTTAGTCATGGCTGGCTCTCACAAGGATGTCAGTAGTTCTGAGGGAATGTCGTCTGTTCCAGGGGCGTTGTTTCGATTTTGGTCTTTAAGTGCTCTGTCATTTTTTTTTCACAATATCATATTTCCCATCTCATCTTCACCTACTTCATCTTTCATTTCTATAATATTTCTTCACTTTCATCCTTCTTGCACAGCGTCTCTCTATATACTCCATCTATTCTTCAGCTTTCCCTTCTTTGCTCAGTATTGGTTTTCCATCTGAGCTCTGGACATTCATACAGCTGCTTCTCTTTTCTCCAAAGAACTTGTTAATTTTCCTATAGGCGGTATCTATCTTTCTCCTAGTGATGTGTGGTTCTATATTCTTACGTTTGTCCTCAAGGCGTTCCTGCTAAGCATTTTACACTTCCTCTTAATCTCCTTTTTAGACGTTTGTATTCCCTTTCGCATGCTTCATTTTCTGCGTTTTTATACTTTCGTCAGTGACATTCAGTATCCTGTGATACGCGAGGATTTCTATTAGGTGTTGTCTTTTTACGTATTTGATCCTCTACTGCCTTCAATGTTTCATCTTTCAAAGCTACTGATTCGTCTTTTACTGTATTTCTCCCTGCTGCATTGCTCGCTCTGATACTCTCACACCACTGATTCTTTCAACTTATCCGGATCCCATATGCTTTATTTCCCACATATTTGCAATTTCTTTAGGTTTAATAAACAATTCACAACTATCAAATTGCGGTCAGATTCCACATCTACCCCTGGTAATGTCTTACGATTTAAGATTTGCTTCCAAAGGCCCTGTTTTACCATTATATAATTAGTCTGAAACCGCCCACCTGTCTCCAGTTCTCTTCCACGTATGGGCCGGCCGGAGCGGCCGAGCGGTTAAAGGCGCTACAGTCTGGAACCGCACGACCGCTACGGTCGCAGGTTCGAATCCTGCCTCGGGCATGGATGTGTGTGATGTCCTTAGGTTAGTTAGGTTTAAGTAGTTCTAAGTTCTAGGGGACTTATGACCACAGCAGTTGAGTCCCATAGTGCTCAGAGCCATTTGAACCATCTTCCACGTATGCAACCTTGTTCCATGATTGTTAAACCAAATGTTATCTGTTATTAAATTATGCTCTGTGCAAAATTCTACCAGGTGGCTTTCTCTTTCCTTCTTTTCCCCTAGCCCATATTCCGCTGCTATTTTTCCTTTCCTTCCTTTTCCTTCCACTGAATTCCACCCCTCTATTACAATAAAATTTTCGTCTCCCTTACTTACTCACTCTCACTTTCCTGACCCCTCAAACCGCAGTCGGTTTTTCGCCTCGTGTAGTAGCCTCCTGCACAGCGTTCTGTCTTTGGTATCTTCTTCCATTGCCCCAAGTATCTGAAGATCCTTGGTCAACTAGTCTCTCCATCTTATTTTCGGTCTGCCTAAAGGTCTTTGTCCTTCTGGTTTCTTCTCTGACACTTCTCTCGGTCTCGATCCTTCCTCTCTGCTATACACTTTCCTGACCCGTCTTCGCTTCCACAACAATATTTTATTTTATACCCCACTGAGCTTCCTGGTGTTTGCTCTTCGTCGTTCTCTTCCCTTACAAATTGGTCCAAATACCTTCGGCAAGATTTTTTCCCGAAAATTTTTATCTTCCGCTCTACTTATCCATTCTCCATATTTCTGCCCCATATAGTAATACTAGTCTGGTTATAGTTTTGTATGTCCTTATATTGGTTCCTCTTGATAAAATTTTGGATGATACTAATTTGTTGAGTGAATTTTATACTCTGGATGTCGATTTTATCCTCACTTCTGTTTCTTGTTTCTCATCGTTCCTGTTATTTACTGTAATCCCAACATACACTCCTGGAAATTGAAATAGGAACACCGTGAATTCATTGTCCCAGGAAGGGGAAACTTTATTGACACATTCCTGGGGTCAGATACATCACATGATCACACTGACAGAACCACAGGCACATAGACACAGGCAACAGAGCATGCACAATGTCGGCACTAGTACAGTGTATATCCACCTTTCGCAGCAATGCAGGCTGCTATTCTCCCATGGAGACGATCGTAGAGATGCTGGATGTAGTCCTGTGGAACGGCTTGCCACGCCATTTCCACCTGGCGCCTCAGTTGGACCAGCGTTCGTGCTGGACGTGCAGACCGCGTGAGACGACGCTTCACCCAGTCCCAAACATGCTCAATGGGGGACAGATCCGGAGATCTTGCTGGCCAGGGTAGTTGACTTACACCTTCTAGAGCACGTTGGGTGGCACGGGATACATGCGGACGTGCATTGTCCTGTTGGAACAGCAAGTTCCCTTGCCGGTCTAGGAATGGTAGAACGATGGGTTCGATGACGGTTTGGATGTACCGTGCACTATTCAGTGTCCCCTCGACGATCACCAGTGGTGTACGGCCAGTGTAGGAGATCGCTCCCCACACCATGATGCCGGGTGTTGGCCCTGTGTGCCTCGGTCGTATGCAGTCCTGATTGTGGCGCTCACCTGCACGGCGCCAAACACGCATACGACCATCATTGGCACCAAGGCAGAAGCGACTCTCATCGCTGAAGACGACACGTCTCCATTCGTCCCTCCATTCACGCCTGTCGCGACACCACTGGAGGCGGGCTGCACGATGTTGGGGCGTGAGCGGAAGACGGCCTAACGGTGTGCGGGACTGTAGCCCAGCTTCATGGAGACGGTTGCGAATGGTCCTCGCCGATACCCCAGGAGCAACAGTGTCCCTAATTTGCTGGGAAGTGGCGGTGGGGTCCCCTACGGCACTGCGTAGGATCCTACGGTCTTGGCGTGCATCCGTGCGTCGCTGCGGTCCGGTCCCAGGTCGACGGGCACGTGCACCTTCCGCCGACCACTGGCGACAACATCGATGTACTGTGGAGACCTCACGCCCCACGTGTTGAGCAATTCGGCGGTACGTCCACCCGGCCTCCCGCATGCCCACTATACGCCCTCGCTCAAAGTCCGTCAACTGCACATACGGTTCACGTCCACGCTGTCGCGGCATGCTACCAGTGTTAAAGACTGCGATGGAGCTCCGTATGCCACGGCAAACTGGCTGACACTGACGGCGGCGGTGCACAAATGCTGCGCAGCTAGCGCCATTCGACGGCCAACACCGCGGTTCCTGGTGTGTCCGCTGTGCCGTGCGTGTGATCATTGCTTGTACAGCCCTCTCGCAGTGTCCGGAGCAAGTATGGTGGGTCTGACACACCGGTGTCAATGTGTTCTTTTTTCCATTTCCAGGAGTGTATATAAGCCCTTCTACTTTTTCAAACACATGATCATCAATCTGTACCGGCTCCCCGTCTTTTTGTCTTGTAATTTCTTCCTATCCTCGTAAATTTTGTTTTCTCGTCATTTCTCTCATATCCAACATCTGATGCTTCTTAAAATAGCTTTCTTGCCAGTATTTCCAGGTTCTGTATTTTCGGTGTCTAATGCTGCGTTATCTCCCATAACTCTCTGGACAATTTCTTTTATCTCATTATACACTTCTTCAATCTCCTCAATCATCTGCAGAGCTAGCTGGCATATAAATGTGCTCTGTTGTGGTGGGTATTGGCTCCGATCCTATCTTCGCGACGTTAACGCGTTCGCTGTGCTGTTTATAGTACTTTACACACATTACTGCTTCCTTATTCATTATTACACCTACTTCTGAAGTAACCTATTTGATTTTTTATTTACGGCTTTCAGATTACAAGTGACAAAAGTCGAACGAAAGTGTTTCTGAATTATCGGATGATAAAAACATCTGGGAATAAACTTTGCAAACATAAATTTACTTGATTTTGAATCAGACAATTGTATTTCACTTGTTCCATGCAAACTGGAGTACATAAAAGAAACAATGAAGACTGCAACAGTGTTTGAAACGTAAAATATGGGCTTGCCTCAGTATTTTCCTGTAAATAATTGTAAACAAAGTAGTATATAATGTAACAATTCCACTTTTAATATTTCAATATCTGTTCTTGTACTGGTTACATTTACCTACGCATTCACACACAGAACAATTCATCATTGTCTTCAGACTCGTTGTCATTTTCAGCAAACTGTTTCTGATGTGTGTTTGCAACTCACGGAATATATCTGAAAAAACTTTGCCGAGCACGAGAAATAAAAGACAGTAAATCGAACGTATCCTTCTTCTTTGCGTCCGTAAACGACGTCGCTGCTTGTAGATACTGTCTTGTTCTGGTCGCTGACGTACTGGTCTTCCTTTACCTTTCTTTGTCAAATTTATTTTATGGAACTGTATGTCATGATCGACGCTGCTTTTGTATTTTAGTGAATATGCACACCCCTCTTGGTACCTCAGCCACTGAGCCTACTCAATTCACTTGGTGTTCATCATCGATTTTCTTCCGGTTTAAAACGGCTGTTTCCAGTTTCTCTGTGGATGAAAAGTCAGTATGCATCATGTGAACTATGTTAAACGGTTTTTTTTTAATTTTTTCACAATAGTTATCCAGTCATCTGGCGAATAAATATGGGTTGCTTTTCTACTCTTTGCTTCATTTGGTAGATACGAATGCCCTGACAACACAAGTTTATCTTTTATGATTTCTGTTTACATACCAGGTTCTCGTAATAGTTTCTTCAAAGCACGAGCCATTTTTATGTTCAGATTTTCTCCTGTGTAGCTGTCATAACATAAATTCACACATAGTAACGATTATTTGGTGTAATAGTGTGAGAGGTCCATGATTGAGGAGTTTGTTGTTGGCGCGCTCGGGCGGATGTGGTTTCGATGGGTTGCTCGCGCGCTGCCTGCGATATGTAAGCCATAAGAGAATCTGAGACCAAAGATCAGTGTTGACTGCAGTAGGAACTGTGTAGTAGTAGAGGTAAGTAGTTGCTAGCGAGCAGTCTGGTGTATCGTGTTGGCTGGGCCGGTCGTGGTGCAGCGATGGCGGAGCCTGAGCGTTATTGTATAAGGTAAAAGCAGCCTCGCGCATATGTAGTATTGTTATACTAAGTCCCATGTAAATGTTTTAAAAATCTCTTAATAATAATCTTTCTCATAAAAAATAACTTTTAACAACCATTCGTTTCAATGTAAAGAATTTACTAATTTCTCAAATCCATGATCATCCCGATTATTGAAAAGAAAAATCAGTTGTTTCCTTTTATAAATGACAAATCTATCGGCCAGCGTTGCACAGGGCTGTGCCAGAA